>NW_007726846.1:346071-368335 GCF_000696425.1 Galeopterus variegatus
AGTGCACGTATTATGAGAGTCCCCTTCAAGGTCTCAGCAATCCTTCAGAGCAATCCACCTGCGTAGTAACAGCTACCCTTAGCAAGCAAGGACACCAGAGATTCTGACTCACCATCAGGCTTTCTGAGTTCCTCTTCTTGCTGGTGGCCTCTGGGATCCTGCCGGTGCCGGGCATGGGCGGTTCACTCCCTTCCCGCCACCATGTTTCATCTCAAAAGTAATTTAAAGTAAAAGAGATGAAACTTAATCACTGTATTCTGTTTTGACTGGGGGAAGACCATATTGATGAGAGCAGTTTATGAAGCTGGGAAGTCCACAATCCAGGGAGTAAATCAGGCGAGGTGAACCCTTGGCAATGCAGAGTGTCACATGGCAGAGTGGCAGAGTGGAGAGCTCTTTCTTTCTTTTTTAGCACCCAGTTATAAGTGAGAACATGCGGTATTTCTCTTTCCTTGTCTGGCTTATTTCATTTAACATAATTTTCCCCAGACTCATCCATGTTGCTGTAAATGGAAGAATTTCATTCTTTTTTATGGCTGAGTCATATTCCATTGTGTATATATACCACATTTTCCTTATCCAGTCACATGTTGATGGACATTTAGGTTGGTTCCATATTTCGGCTATTGTAAACAGAGCTGCAGTGAGCATGGGAGTGCAGGTATCCCTTCAGCATGGTGATTTCCATTTCTTTGGATATATGCCCAGTAGTGGGACGACTGGATGGATCATGGATTTACAAGAAAGGGCAAAACCCACCGTTAAAACCAATACGCAAACAAGAAAGAGTAAGAAACTAAATCAGGTCACCTCAAAAATCCAACTAACATTGAAGATGAAAAATAAAAGCAGAAGAAAGGGACAAATAATATTTAAAATGCCTAAAGTATATTGCTTTTAAGCTGCTGAAGGTCTAAATCGTTCATCCATTATAGTAGTTATTTTATTGTATTTTTATTTTTAAAGTTCTTGATGAGTAAACTTTCAATTGTGCATTGTGGTGTTTTATAACCTAACTGGTGAAAAAAATATTTGTTTGTAGAACTACTGCTCTTATAACTTTCCACCCTGAAAATAAATATTCAAAGTGCCCTCTGAAAAGTCTTTTATAGGCTTAACCATGGCAGACAGGTCATTTTCCAGGTTCAACTTTAGTATTAATTAAATACAATGTACAAAAAATTTTAAATGTCCCAAGGAACACCACACACTTAAGAACACACCCATTTTCTAATGTATAGATCCAAAATGGTATAAGATTTGGTGTTAAAGAAGCATAATAGAAGACTGATCTGATGATAGTATGTGTGCTCTTTTTCTGAAAGCAAGGCAGAGTTTTCTTGGGGAGAAATGTCTGGTGCAGAAGAGAAAGAAAAAAAATGTTGGGGTTTCATGTGTGAAAAGAACAACTGATCATAGGAATAGCTTCTCAGCTGAAAGGGACAGTAAAAATACAGTTCTGAGGAACAGGTACAGAAAACAGTGGGTAAGGCAGGGAGAAGTCTTCCCTGAGGGAGTTTTACAAAGTCATCAAGAAAGTAATGATAAGGTTCTGAGTAGTGATTTTATACTTCCTGTTCTCCATTTTAACTTGGACTGGGTTGGACCAGTTCACTTTTTAAAGTTTCTTTTTCAGCTCTATTATTATTAATGGAATCAAAAGAGCATAAAAAACACCAGGCTTGAGGTCAGATGACTCAGGCTCACATCAAAGCTTAGTTATTACCAGAGCTTTTGGGAGTCACTTACTTCTCCATCTATAAAATCAGGTTATTGCTTGTACTATTTATGCCTCATAGGAATATTCTGTAAATTACACACACACACACACACACACACACATGAGGGTACTTCAAAGTGTTCCTGGAAAAATAGAGTTAAGATAATACAAATCTTTCTATGAATTTTTTGAAGTACCCTCATGTGTGTGTGTGTGTGTGTGTGTGTGTGTGTGTGTGTGTGTGTGTGTTGTACGGTACAGCAGCTGCACACACACATACAAGGGGTCCTTGAAAAAGTTTGTGGAAAGATTCATTTTATCTTTTAATTCTATTTTTCCACAAAATTTTTGAAGGACTCTTGTATATAAAAAGTGTTTGGAAGTGCTTTGTAAACTGTAAGCTCTACACAAATGCTTATGTATTATTCATGTAGTTTTTCCTAATTTACAGTGATCCCTTTCCCCTCCAAATTCTTAAGCCTCCTGTGGTTCTCGTGACTCATTCCAGAGATTTATGTAAGGATAACAGTGATAGAAATACTACTACTACTACTACTACTACTACTACTACTACTACTACTACTACTACTACTACTTATAATAAAACGTAACATCTACTGAGTGTTTATTATGTTTAAGGGAACATTGTATGTGATTTACCTGAAGTAACTAAATCATTTAATCCAAATGATAGAAAATTATGTGTTGAGCTATATTTTTCTCTGTAGACCAGAGGACAGATTCTAGGATCATGTCTCAGTTTACTTTCAGAAAAATACCATAGACTGGGTGTCTCAAACAACTGACACTTATTTTCTCACAGTTCTGTAGGCTCAAAGTCCAAGATCAAGGTGTCAGCAGGTTCAGCTCTTGATGAGAGTCCTTATCCTGGCTTGCAGACAACCACCTTCTCACTGTGTCCTCACATGCTAAAGAGAGCGCCAGTCTCTTCCTCTTCTTATAAGAACACTAATCCTATCATGGAGACCCTATCCACATGACCTCATCTAACCTTGTTTAAACCTATCTAATACCCCCAGGGTTTGCTCTATGAAAATTCACTTGCCTGACAGACTTACCACCATGTCTGAATCTTACAATAACATCAGAAAATATCTAAATAGCCTCAGCTCCAATATTTGGTAGAGCACAAAGAGGTCATGCTGTTGTGCAGACTCTGAGACTTAGTTGGTAAAGGCTGAATCCCAGGCACTCTATTGGCAACCAAATCATAGCATAACCCATCACCAATGTTTCTTCATTCCATAGGATTGGGGCTTATCTTGAGCTCAAATATGCAGTTTGTCTTGGTGAGTATTCTATTTTCTTTCTAGGACATGAACCCTAGGATTCTACCTCTAAGGGGGTTCCTGACACAATATCTAGCCTGTGCCAATTCTTTCCTTGAGTGAGAGGATGAACCCTATTCCTTATCTGCCATGCTATTTATTAGCTGGAAAAATTTCCTTTAGGGCCATTGAAAACCCTTGCGTAACCTGGATATAGCTCTACCTCACTGCTTTATTGCTCGTCACTTAGCAGCTTTCGTGGCTGGACCCCATCCACCAGACCGGACCTTCTCTGATACAATACTATTCACTTGTTCTTGATTGGACTAGCCTTTGCAACTAAATGAGTTTCTGAGGTTCCTGTTACACTCAATTTTCATTTTCTCTTCTAACTTATTGACCTCTATGTTGTATACCTGCTTTCAAACTTTCTCAACTCTATATTTGTTCCATATAGATCAGTAATGAAAATTTTATGGTTTCTGATACATATTATCATATTGGCTTGAAATTCATATTCATGGTGTCACCAGTAATGTTACCACAAACTCCTAAACGGTGTTGGGTGTTATTTATTAAAAAAAAAAAAAAAAACTGCTTTAATGAGTATAAAATAACAAGGAATGTTTTTAAATGCAAATCAAAACAATATCTGAGGAAAAGCATTTGTCTTCTTGGCATTTAGAGTTTGACTTATTTTATATAGTAATATTTTTTTCTTATTTTTATGAATATTTGCAATACATTATATTAAACCTGCAATTTCTATCCCAAGCACTTTTGATAATAATTGAAGATGGCTTAAAATTAAAGTACACAAACATGCAATGTTGCAATAAAGCTTAAAAGAAATATAACAAAGAATATAGAAAAGGAAAATAGGGATAGTTCTTGTTAGCAAATTTTGTTCTGAGCATCCTGGTAGCCAGATAGAGAAACATGTTGAATTATTCAACTTTTATTATCTAGTCGTCTATTTCCAAACATATGATTGAAACACATATTCAAGAAAATTTGAGGTTATGATTTTTGTTGCTGTATGCTCAATTGAAATCCACAAATACACTGCCTAAAATATTTTTATTCCTCTCCTGATCTATATTAAGCAAGCATTTTCTGCTTTGATACTTCATTCATCTGATTGTACCTTAAAGCTATGCGTGTATTGTTTCTATCTTGCTCTCTTTATCTGCTTCTGAAATTTGGCCCAATCTCAGTAAATAATCTGTATGCATGCTACAGTTTGGGAAATATCGGCAAAATTGGATTCTATTTTACGCACTAGTGCCATCTAGTGGGAAAAATTGGGATTTGTGGGTTTATACTCAAGGAAAAATGTTGAGAAGCTAGTGTTATCTTTTTATATTCTTTCCAAGTTGTCCGTGATGAATACATATTACTTTTTAAATGGAGAGACATAAACAAACCAAATAATTTGTATGAAGGTTAATACATGACCTATTTGCACCAGTTTTGTTTCTGTGTTTCCATCAACCGTCATGTTGAAACTGTGGAGGTGTTCTCTGCTTTTCATAAATGAAATTTCCTCTTTGTATCTATGAGTAGAGAAGGGTTATTATATACTTTAATTACACAATAATAGCTATCATTTATTTGGTATTTAAAATGCACTATTAAAATGCAATATCTTTTCCTTTAAGGTAATACTATCATAATCTCCGTTGTATGAGGGTACTTCAAAAAGTTTGTGGAAAGATTCATATTATCCTTTAATTCTATTTTTCCAAGAAATTTTTGAAGAACCCTCATACATTTAACTGAGGATCATAGATTTTAAATGGCTTTCCTAAGTTCTCTAAGGTAAGAAGTTGTAGATCAGACATTTGAATCCCAATCTTCTTGGCTCCAAAGCAGATGCTTTTAACCCTTGGCTATGCTCATTTTTCTGGGTGTAGAGTGAGGATAGGAAGATAGAATCACAGCAATATCAACCTTTACGAGGGTGGAGATGTAGATTGAAAATTACTGTTTGCATCATGGAAATTTTTGACCAAAAATCAAGAGAGACGTTTGATCTCTTTTCTAGGCACCTAATTAATTAATGTATTCTTTTTGTGGAATAAGAAGTAAAACATTGACATCAATTTTTAGCAAAACCCCTTGATTTCCTTTTCAAGATAACCTGAAATAGTAATCAGATATTGCTTACTCTGGTTTATCAGCCCTCTAATGGTGAGGTCTCTCTTCTTGATCATTGAATTGGTGTATGAGCTCTACCCTGTCTTAGGAGTGGTCGACAATTAGAGGCTTGCCCTCAGGCAAGGGTCTTGGACAAAATCTGACCACTCCTCTTCTCCTTTGAGGTAATCCACCTTCATTTGTTATAACCAAGAATGTTGAATAATAACACCCAGTTACAACTCTTTTTTAATTTGAGGAACAGAGAGGCGAGCTTTCTGTATTCTTTAACAGATGTTTGGCAAGCATGCAAGAATTCTCATAATGTAAAATGCAACTATAAGGAGCACCTATGCTCCATTCTAGTACCTGGTTTTGTCTTATGTAAATTGTCTCATGACAATAGAAATGCTTAAGGCTTTCTTTACCTTGCCTTCCTAATGTCAGTTTTCCAAATTCATATACTCATAAATAAAAGAAACATCATCATAAGGAAAATGGCCACAACGTCTCTACTGTGTTTCTGCCAGATTATCTAAGCATCCCTATACACCCCTCACTGATTTAATTTGGTTTGAGTAGTGACAGTTAATTTATTTTGAAATTTTGAGTAATAATGAAACTGGGTATGAGATTACTATGCTGGTCAAAAGAAGGCAAGATTAAAAAAATGATTAGGAAGTTTTTCGTTCTCTTATACCTACCCCTTTTGTAACTCCCAAATATTTCTTCATTCTTGCAGAGCAATACAATAAGAATTCAACTGGAACTTTTGCTAAACTACGTACAGAAAATATATTTTTGATATGTAGAAAAAAAATGTTTGAAATGGACCCAAGTCCTATGCTGAGAAGTGCATCTCAAGAATGGAAATAATAAAGATTATATTCTCCATATTTATCATAAGTGAAACTGGAATGCTTCATAATAACAGGCATTAGTAAGCTACTTAGTGTTACAAGGTTTTCCTAATACTAGGATTTTTGCTGAATGGTGACTTTATCCATGATAGAAGGATATGTGACTTCATGATAGTAATCTAACATATATGCTGTTAGTTATGGGTGCCAACTATTTTCTTGATGTAGTGGTCTACATCCATTTCCTTCTTCATTCCTCTCAACAATCCCATTAGGTGGGGTGGGTATTACTATTATCCTTATTTTATAGATGGGATAACTGAAGCTTCTGGAAGTTAGCTAACTTCTCCAAAATTAAATAGCTAGTAAATGACATAATAAGTATTCCAATCTAGATCTCTTTGCCTCCAAAGGTTAGCCTCTTAACCACTACACCACACAAAATGTTTAATTTCTCTGGCTATGCCAGCCTTGGGTGAAAGGTCAAGTATAGTGATATTTATTCAAAGTCCCTCACCCTCTCATCTTCACTTTTTATTATAAGGAATAAAACTCCCACCCAGATACACATCTACTTCCATGGGCACAGGTGATTCTTAGCCTTACTTAGTGGCAGTTGCGGGTTTGCAGCTGCCCAGAATAGGATTTCCATGCGTAAGAACAAAAATTAATTCAACAGCAACAAAATTATCAAAACATTTACAAAGCACCTACTGTATACCAGAAATTATAGTAATTTCTTATTATTATTGTAATAAAAGAGATATAAACAAAGTACTTTAACATTTCTAAGAAAGGACCCATTTCTTCTGCCTATAGAATTTAGGAGGAGTCACCACAGCAGAGGCAATGTTTGGGCTGGTTCTTACATTTGGACAAGGGGAAAAGAGAAGGCATACTTGTCAGAAGGACAAAGATGAATAAATGCGTGTGGCCATGAAAACACATGGTAACTTTGAATAATAATAATAGTTTGATGTGGCCTGACTATAAGGTTTCTGCATTAAAGAGGAATTGCAGAATATGAAGATGGAGAGGTAGTTTGAGGCCAGATGACAGGTTTTGAATGCTCTGCTAAGGAATTTGTACATCATCCTGTCAGCACTAGTGATCCACTGGAGATTTTCAGCAGGGAAATGGATGAATCAGATTTGTATTTAAGAAATAAAAATCACTCGACTGCAAGGTGTAAGATAAATTGGAGAGGGCAGAAGTGTATACAAAAACAGCCATTACAAGAATATGAGAAAGAACTGGTGAGAACCTGAAGGGATATGGTAACAGTGTGGAGGAAACAACTGAAATGGAGACATTTTAAGACATGAGGGGTCTTCAAAAAGTTCATGGAAAGACTTATTATATTTAATTCCATTTTTCCAGAAACTTTTTTTTGTATTTAAGAGCTGTGGTTTTTATTATATTGAAATATTTATTTATTTATTTTTTTGCTTTTCCCAGGAACTTTTTGAAGTATCGTCGTATGTTCAGTAAGGTTTGAGAACTGATTCTATGTGGATGGTAAAGGAGATAGAGGAATCAAAGATGATCTTTAAGCATTGTAGCCCAAATGACTGAGAAGTACAGGGTGACTAGAAAAAATCCAGAATGACAAAGAGCCCACTTTATTGCACTCTCTGAATGCTTTACCAAGTATCAACTGTATTGGAAGATAAAAATGAATTACTCAAACTATTTGAATTAATCACATTTTACCTATATTCACAGCAGGTGCCATTGTAGCAGTTGAGGAGAGTTTCTGGAGCAAAAGTTGGTGAACTAAAATGTATCTTTGGAATATAAGAAAATTTTCACATTTTCTCAAGAGATGAATTTAGCCGCAATACTATAAAGATACAAGTATGTTACATAATAGATTTTTTTCTTTTTATATAGATTTTATTTTTTAGAATGGTTTTGGATTCACAGAAAAATCCAGCGGAAAGTACAGAGGTTTCCCATACACCTTGTGCCTCTACTTACACATAGCCCCCACCCGACCCCCCGCCATCAACATCCTGTACCAAAACGTTATGTTTGCTACAACTGATGAAACTACACTGACACATCATCATCACCCAAAGTCCATAATTTACATTAAGGTTTCACTCTTGGTGTTGTACATCCTGTGGGTTTGGAGATATGTAGAATGACATGTATACACCATTACAGTATCACGCTGAATAGTTTCTCTGCCCTAGACATTTCTGTGCTCTGCCGATTCATCCCTTCCTCCCTCTAATCCCCAACTAACAGTGATCATTTTTCTGTCTCCATAGTTTTGCCTTTTCCAGGATGTCATATAGTTGGAGCCATACAGTATGTAGCCATTTCAGATGCACTTCTTTCACTTAGTAATATGCATTTAAGTTTTCTCCATGTCTTTTTATGGCTCAATAGCTCATTTCTTTTTTGTGCTGAATTGTGCTCCATTGTGTGGGTGCACCATCAGTTTATTTATCAATTCATCTACTTAAGGACATCTTGTTTTTTTCCAAGTTTTGGTAATTATAAATAAAGCTGCTGTAAACATCCATGATCAGGTTTTCCTGTGAACATGTTTTCGACTCATTTGGGTAAATACCAAGGAGCATGATTGCTGGATTGTATGGTAAGAGTATATTTAGTTTTGTAAGAAACTGCCAAACTGTCTTATCATTTTGAACTCCCACTGGCAATAAATGAGAGTTACTGTTTCTTGACATCCTCATCTGCATTTAGTGATGTCAGGGGTTTGGATTTTGGCCATTCTAATAGGTGTGCAGTGGCATCTCATTGATCTTTTCACTTGCAATTCTCTAATGATGTATGATTTTGAGCATTACTTGCCATCTGTGTATCTTCTTTGATGAGTTGTATGTTTAGGTCTTTTGCCCATTTTAACTTAGGCTGTTTATTTTCTTATTGTTGAGTTTTAAGAGTTCTTTGTATATTTTGGATACCAGTCCTTTATCAGATATGTCTTTTGCAAATATTTTCTCCCAGTCTGTACCTTGTCTTCTCATTCTCTTGACAGTGTCTTTTGCAGAGCAAATGCTTTTAATTTTAATTAAGTCCACTTATCAATTATTTCCCTTATGGATTGTGCCTTTGGTGTTGTATCTAAAAAGTCATTGCCAGGCCCAGAGTTTTTCTAAATTTTCTATGTTATCTTCTAGTAATTTTACAGTTTTGTGTTTTACATTTAGGTCTATGATCCATTTGATTGGTGTGTGTGTGGTGTGTGTGTGTGTGTGCAGAGTGTAAGGTCTGTGTCTAGATTTTTTTCTTTCTTTCTTACTTTTTTTTTGTGCACATGGATATCAAGTTGTTCCAGCACCATTTATTCATTTACTTATTTTTATTTTATTTTGTTTTTTGGCTGTTTCATAAGTGGTTGGTTATTTCTTCCCCAATTTTATTTATATTTATTTTTGTAGGGTACAGTGTGTTGTTTGAATACATGCATATACCCATCACCATTTATTAAGAAGACTATCTTTTCTCTCCATTGTGTTGCCTTTGCTCTTTTGTCAAAAATCAGTTGGCTATATTTATGTTGGTATACTTCTGGGCTCTCTGTTCTGTTCCATTAATCTATTTGTCTGTTCTTTCATCAATAACACATTGTTTTGATTACTTTAGCTTTACAGTAATTCTTGAAATTGGGTAGTATCAGTCTTACAACTTTGTTCTTCAATATTGTATTGGCTATTCTGTATCTTTGGCCTCTCTATATACACTTTAGAATCAGTTTGCTGATATTCACAAAATAATGTGCTGGATTTTGACTGAAACTGCATTGAATCTGTAGATCAAATTGGGAAGAGCTGACATCTTGACAATATTGAGTCTTCCTGTCCATGAACATGGAATCTCTCTCCATTAATTTTGTTCTTCTACGATTTCTTTCAAAAGAGTTTTGTAGTTTTCCTCATATAGATCTTGTTTGACTTATACATTTTGTTTGTTAATATTTTGTTTAGGATTTGTGCATCTGTGTTCATGAGATAAGTTGATCTGTAGTTTTCTTGTAATGTCTTTGTCTAGTTTTGGTATTAGGGTAATGCTGCCTACATTGAGTAAGTTAAGAAGTATTCCCTCTCATTCTGTTTTCTGGAAGAGACTGTAGAGAATTGGTATAATTTCTTCATTAAATGTTTGCTAGAATTCACCAGTGAACCCATCTTTTCCTGAAGCTTTCTCTTTTGAAAGGTTGTTAAGTATTGATTCAACTTCTTTAATAGCTCTAGGCCTTCTCAGATCATCTATTTCTTCTTGTGTGAGTTCTGACAGATTGGGATTTTTAAAAAATTGGTACATTTCATCTAAGTTATCAAATTTGTGAGCATAAGATGTTTATAATATTACATTATTATTAATGTCACTCTTTTAATGTCCATGTGATTCATAATGTCGTTCTCTTGCATTTCTAATATAAGTTGATTGTGTCTTCTCCCATTCTTTCTTCACCTGGTTATAGGCTTATGGATTTTATGGGTCTTTCCAAAGAATAGGCTTCTGGTTTTGTTGATTTTTTTCTAGAGTGCATGTTTTCAATTTTATTGATTTCTGCTCTAATTTTATTATTTCTTTTTTTCTGCTTACTTTGGATTTAATTCTCTATATTTTTTCTAGTTTCCTAAGGTAGAAGCTTGGATTATTGATTTTAAGTCTTTCTTCTTGTCTAATATAAACATTTTGTACAATAAATTTCCCTCAAATCAGTGCTTTCATTGCATCTCACAAATTTTGATAAATTGTATGTGCATATCCATTTAGTTCAAAATATTTTTACATTTCTCTCGAGTTTTCCTCCTTGATTCATGTGTGATTTAAAAGAGTGTTCTTTACACTTGATAAAAGTGTGTTCTTTAATCTTCAAGTATTTGGTGATTTTCTGCCTGTCTTTCTGCTATTGATTTGTTGCTTAATTCCATTATGGTTGGAGAGTAGACATTGTATGATTTTCATTCTTTTTAATTTGTTAAGGTGTGTTTTATGGTCCAGAATGTGGTGTATCTCAGTTAATATTCTATGTGAGCTTGAGAAAATTGTGCATTCTGTTTTTGTTGACTGAAGTAGTCTATAGATGTCAGTAATATACAGTCAATTGATGGTGCTGTTGAGCTCAACTATGCCCTCACTCGTTTTCGGCCTACTGGATCTGTCCACTTCCGATAGGGGGTGTTAAAGTGTCCAACTATTTTTTTTTTTTGTCCTTTTTGAGACCGGCCGTACCGTGCTCAGCCAGTGAGTGCTGTGAGCGCCCCGGTCATCCCTATATAGGATCCGAACCCGCATTGGGAGCGCTGCTGCACTCTCCCGAGTGCGCCACTGGCTCGGCCCAAAGTGTCCAACTATAATCTATATCTCTTTGCAGTTCTTTCAGCTTTTGCCTCACATATTTTGATCCTCTTTTGTTAGGCACACACACAATAAAGATTGTTATGTCTTCTTGGAGGATTGACCCCTTTATCATTATGTAATGTCTCTGTTTATTTCTGATAACTTTTCTTGCACTTATCTGCTCTGTTTGACATTAATGTAGCTACTTCCAGTTTTGTTTGGTTAGTGTTAGCATGGTATACCTTTCTTTATCTTCTTACATTTAATCTATATGTCTGTATATTTAACATGGGTTTCTTATAGCAAACATGCAGTTGGATCTTGTTTTTTATCCAATCTGACACTCTCTGTCTTTTCATTGATGCAGTTTGACCATTAATCTTTAAAGTGTTTATTAATATAGTGGGATTAATATCTACCATGTTTATTACTGTTTTCTATTTGTTGTTCTTGCTTTTTTCCTATTTTTGTCTTTTGCTATTTTTCTACCTTTTGTTATTTTAATTGAACATATGATTTCCTCTCCTTTATTAGCATATCAATTATACTTCATTTTAAAACTTTTTTTAGTGGTTGCCTTAGAATTTGCAATATACATTTACAACTGATACAAGTCCACTTTTAATTAACACTATGCCACTTCATGAGTAGTGAAAGTACCATATAATAACAATATATTCCTCATTTCTCTTTCCCATCCCTTGTATTATTGCTGTCATTCATTTCACGTATAACATAAACATACATAAGCATACATAATCAAATACATTGTTGCCATTATTATTTTGAACACTGGTATCTTTTAGATCAATTAAAAATAAGAAAAATAAAAGTTTTTTCTATTTTATTTTTACTTATTTTTTCTCTGATACTCTTCCTTTCTTTATGTAGTCTCAATTTCTGACATGTATCATTTTTTTTAATCTCTGAAGAACTTATTTTAACATTTCTTGCAAAGCAGGTCTACTGGCAATAAATTCTCTCACTTTTTGTTTGTCTGTGAAAGTATTTTTTCCTTCACTTTTGAAGGATAATTTCACAAGGAACAGAATTCAATATCAGTGTTTCTTTTTTCTATCAATACCTTAAATAGTTCATTCCATTCTCTTTTTGCTTGTATGGTTTCTGAGGAAAACTTGGACATAATTCTTATTTTTGCTACTCTGTGGGTAAGGTATTTTTTTCCTCTGGCTTCTTTCAATATTTTTTTCTTTATCTTTGGCTTTCTGCAGTTTGAATATGCTATGCATAGGTGTAGTTTTTGGAGATTTGTCCCATTTGTCATTCTCTGAGATTCCTGGATTTGTGATTTAGTGTGTGATGTTAACTGGGGAGGGGGGGAGTTCTCTTTTACTTTTCCTTTAAATAATTCTTCCCCCTGCCTTCTCCTTCTGACTTTCCATTATGTGTTTGTGGCTGTGAAGGGAATAATGGAAAGAAAGTGATAGCTGGGGGAAGGGGTGCTACAGAATTCATGTAAGAGTGGAAGGTGTTTTTATAGAATAGGAAAAATTTATGCATGTTTATAAGCTAAAGGAGAGACCCAGTATATGGGAAGAGATTAAAAACATGTAAAGGGAATTTACATTATAGTAAGTGATAAAAAGTTGCTAAAATACAAGATGTGATTGGTTCAAGAGGAGAGGTTACAGAAATTACTCTGAAATGGCGAGAAAACTATCTAAAACTATTCATAAGGAAGGAAATATGATTTTAAATGTAAGTATGTTTGTACATAAAGGAATAAAAAAATTATCTAGTAAAGTGGAAAGTCAAATTGTCTGTTGAAGTATTTTCCGAAAGGGTTATGAGATACTAACTAACTAAAGGCTAATAAAGGGATTGGTGACTTTGTAGAGGCCCAATTGTGTTTGTAAAGTGTAAGTGTAAAGTGACGCTACTCATCAGAGTTGTAGCATTTTCTAAGCCATGTTTATATGCTCATGCATTAGGAATGGACAAAGAATTTTAACAGTGATCTAAGGTTGAACATTTGTGGGACAATCAGTGTTAATGAAAAAGAGTAGTTGGGAGTTGAAGACATTGGTGATAGAGTTGGTTAAGTGAGATGGTGGCAAAGCTAAGCTAGAAGGTTGGAAATGCAAGAAAGAGAGGGCTAATAAAGTTGAAAAAAATTGAAGGTCAAATAATGAGCAGTCTCAATGAGGTCAAAATCAAGTATGGGGAATAACTTCATGAGCAATTTGGAAGACTTAATTATGTGCTTTTAGGGTTTAAGATATCAGAGATGAGCCTGACCTAGATAGTGACATAGTCTACAGAGTGACCATAAAACTGGATGATTGTTAAGATGCAGATTATTAAGGTCATAGAAAAAAAAATGACTCTGGGGTTAGAGTATTTTTTTTTTCCTTTTTGTCTTTTTTCGTGTCTAGCAACGGACCGCAACCCTCAGTGTTGCCCCCGTACCGGACCGGGACCGGCAACGGGATCGCAATCCTCGGTGTTGCTCCCACACCTTGCTCAGCCAGTGAGCGGGAACCGGTCTGCATGTGGGATCCAAACCCTTGGCGGGAGCGCCACCGTGCTCCCAAGTGGCGCACTGTAGCACTGCGCCACCGGGCCGGCCCAAGAGGTTAGAGTATTGAATGGTAATCCAAATGGACTTTGAAAACTCTTAGAAAGACGGGAGGAACTGACTGGAAATAAAGCCTAAGAGGCTAGGCACCCAACTTCTCCTCGAGTGATGGTAATGTGTCCAGGAAGCCAATAGATGACAACAACATAACAGTTAGAAGGTGTAATAAGCTAAATGGAATAAATTTCTAAGGCTGAGAGATTTAGTATGAAAGAGGAAAAATAATGGTCTGGGGTGGCATTGAAGACTAAGAAGACGTTAACACCAGGCTCTGATGATGTGGAAGAGTGAGCATCATCTTCTTTGAGAAGGAAGTAATGAAAACATGTCTTATAGAAAAAAAAAAAAAAACAGCAACAAATTTTAGTTAAAGCTCAGGGTGGAGTAAATATTGCATTAAGAGACTGATGACATAATAGAGAATGTTGACCATTAAATGAGAATTTCAGAAAACACAGACAAAAGGGTATAGAAAAAGGTTTCTTAGTTTCAGCACTATTGATATTTTGGGTGGAATAATTCTTTGTTGGAGGGATGTCCTGTGCATTTTATGACATTTAACAGCATGGCTTCTGCACTCTAGATGCCAGCAGCACCACCTTCCCCAATTATAACCATCAAAAATTTCTCCAGACGATTGTCAAATGTCCCCAATGAGGGAACATCTTCTCTAGTTGAGAACCACTAGTTTAGCCACAGTATAAAAGAAGCCAGGGATGTTAGGGTGGGGAAAGAAATTCAGGAACAATGAAGGAGGGCATAGAGATTCACAAAATCTAGCATTTAAAATATTTTCTAAAGAGACATGATAATGTTAGATGAGCAATGGAACCTTATAAACCTTGGTTTAGATTTTTGAGGGTAATAATATCAATAATGACATATATATTGAGCATTTGCTATTTAATATGCACTGTTTTTAAGTCTGTTAAGTGTATTATCTCATTTAACCATCACAACAATAATATGAATTGCATGTTCTCATCCATATGTGGGAGCTAAAAAATAGTTGAGTTATAAAAGAAGATAATAGAATTGTGGTTACTAAAGGCTGAGAAGGGGAGAAGAAAGGGGGGATAAGAAGGGGTTGATCAATGGATACAGAATTACAACTATATAGGAAAAGTAAGTTCTAGTGGTCTTCAGTAGTGCTAGGCATCTATAACAGTAATTTATTGTATGTTTTCAAATGGCTAGAAGAGAGGAGCTCAAATGCTTTTATCATAAAGAAATGATAAATGTTTGCAATGATGAATATGCTCATTATCCTGATTTGATCATCATGCATTGGCATTGCACACATGTATTGAAATATATCTCTTTACTACATAAATATGTACAATTAATAAATGTCAACTAAAAAATAAAAACGATAATAATACAAATATCATGGGATGATTGAGAAGATTAAATGAGAAAAAGAGAAAACAACCATGAGATAGGTACCATTATTATTCCTATTTTGTAGATAAGTAAATGGAGCTAGAGTTGAGGTTATGAGGTTATATATCTTTCCTAAAATCACATGGTTGATAAGTGCTAGAGATAGGATTTAAATGGCGGGGAGTCTGATTCCATAGCCCACACACTTAATCACTGTGCTGTGTTGCAATGAGTAAGGTGAGTAGAAACTTACCAGAGGGACGATTGGGAAAAGGTGTTCTAACCTAGCACATTTGGTAAAGTGCATGCATTGCACATGAAAGGGCAAAGAGGTACACAGGTCTAGAAAGCAACGAGTAGTTTATCAAGACTAGAGTACATGTATATTAAGAATGATGGTAGAAGATAAATCTGGAGAGGTAAATCATTTAACAATTTGGTTCAGTAAATATATAGAAAATTTGCTACGTGTCAAGTACTGTGCTAGGAACTAGGGCTATGCAAAATAAATGATAATAATAGTTATTTCCCTGAAGGTGCTCAAAGTATAGTGTCAGAGACAGTCAAGAAAACATATAATACTACAGCAAATGAAATGCAGTAATAGAGGCGTACACAGTGTGATATGGGGCTTCTGAGGATAGGGGAGGGGAGAACGTAATTCAGTTTAATTTCCCAGAGAAAATGACAACTAAACTGAGTCTTGAAAGATTAGTAAGAATTATTCAGGAGAATAAAGGTAGGAATGGCACTCTGGAAGCAAATAGCAATATGGCCACAAGCACAGAGGTGAGGAACAGCATGTTGTATGAAAGGAACCACAAGCAGTTTGGTATCATAAAAGCACAACATTAGAGAAAAAAAGTGGTAGGAAATGAGACTGGAGAGGGAGATATGAGTGAAGTAATAAGCAATATTTTTGACATGTTTGTTTTATTCTCATATTATTGGAAGTCAATGAAATGTTTCAAGAAAATACGTGACGTTATCAATTTGATATTTTAAGAAGGTAACTCTGGCAAGCCATATACTGAACAGTTTGAAAGATGATGATACCAGATACAGGAAGAGCTGTTAGGAGGCTACTGCACTGGCCCCAGAGAAAGACGTTGAAGCCATTCAAAATAGAAAATGGAAAATAGAGAAGAGGAGATGGATAGAAGAGGGAGGAACAGCAGATTAAATTGGTGACTTGATAATACAGTAGATGTAGAAGGTGAGGGGAATTGTCAAGGATAATTTCCAGGTTTTTAGCATGAGTGACATGCAGCTACTGTTGGCTAATATAAGGAATATAGGAAGAAAAGCAGGCTTAGAGTGAGAAAATAGGGAGTAATGAGTTCAATTCTGGACAGGTTGAGTTGGAGTGTGAATTTATACACATTGTGTTATATTTTTAAGAAATTAATTATATCTATATTCTTGTAATATGGCTCTGAGTATAAATATTTCTGATTTAGCCCTGATATCTTTTTGGGAAATGAAATACTTGAGTGCATTTAGACTTCTGTTTGGCCAACCTCTGTGCGTGTGTGTAAATGTGTGTGTTCAGTAGCATGCTTACATGTCTGAAGAAACAGCATGTATGAGTATAAAGAGCACTTAGGCCGTGTGTTGAGCTGGGAGAGCTGGATGACAGTATAAATTTGCACACACAATTTTGGGCATGCAGTGAATATCACATTATGGGCGTTTCAATTTCAGTCACTGGCTGTTGTACACCTGTGTGCACATTTGTGTGTGTGTTTTTGAGGACAATCTCTCTGCTTTAGAATCTCATAAATATCCAGAGGTTGTATATGGAAATCTTGTGTCTTGTTCATCATGGATGCTACTTACACGTCTGAATCTAGATGGTAACTTGAAGACTTGCTGCATTTGGAAAAGCTTTGGCATGAAGCTTTGCCAGATTAGGAAGCTGTCGTGCCTAGGGTCCAGCTTTCCTGGATGTGTCACTCTATCATATCCCCACCCCACCAGACCATAGCATTTTTCCAAGGCACTCAGAGCAAACAGGGCATGGATCCTCTGCTACTTGTCGAACTCCAAACCGTAATCGCCTTTCTGGTCGTGGGAAATTCCATTCTCTTTCACTGTTCCTGCTTCTCTCTCCTCAAATTCATGCATCCCATTCTTTTTTTCTAAGCCTAATCACCTCAGCTTTCTGGAAAACAAAAACTAGGAAGGTTAAATTGTCTGAAAGCAACTTCTGTTTTTAACACTGAATTTCAAACCTCCCCGGAGAAAAGAAATAACAAGGAAGGGAAAAACACAACCAGAAAAAGAATACATATGTTTTATACAGGGTAAGCTTGAAAGCTGAGCTGGATTCAAAAGCTTTGCATGCAGATAGTTTATTTTTGAAATGATTCCAGACAGTGGGAATGAAGAGCCAGGGAGAGTGAAACAGGAAAGGAGAAAAATCCAATACAATTATGCAGAATCAAGTTGGCCACTGCTGTGGATAATTGTTATTCAATCTAGGTGGACCACTGTGAAGAGGTATGTAGAATATACCTCCAAATGGACTGCCTAAAGGATGTTGTCTACCCCTTGACTCATGGTTTCCGTTTAATTGAGGACTATGCTATTGGGTGTTAAATCCTAATAATTTTCAGATTGCACATATGTAAATGTAGGGTGGGATCCCGTAGTCATTCCATGATGTGGTTTCAAAGAAGCTCTGACACAGGAACGGAGCAATACGAGGGCCAGCTTGAGATGAGGTGTTGTTAGCATGAAGTGAGGTTAAAGCTTGCACAGTACTATTAGTCATTGTACAGTTAGAATTGAATGTGAGAGTGAGATACTTTGAGGTAATGCTCAAAATGTGTCCTATAGAGTCCATCCTTTGCACCATTCAATCCCTCCATTCAGTTTTTAATGAGGTAACTAACTGCATTTTCTACGAAAGACTATACATGGGGGAGGTTAATGGAACATTCTACTACCCGTGCTGTTGCAACTAGTCCTGAGTTCATATTGATATTCATTGTCTCACTCCTCCACCTGCAGTCTATTTTTTCCCCACTTTCAGCCATCACATTAGTTATTATAGGTTGCTTGTCTGCTGCGACTGAAATTTCATCCTCAAGAGAACTGAGCTTTTATTTGACTTGTGTTTGCCAGGCCGTGGTAACTGTAATTGTTCATTTATTATTATCGCGAGGTGTGGAAGCACAAGAAATACCCCAGTAAATTCCCTGGATTCTAGAAATTTCTCCCCACCGTAATCGTGTAACTTTAGCTCCACATGGAAATTAGGGTCAATTTCCCTCCATAATATTACCTCTTTTATTTGCCTTCTGGTACACTTTCATGAGAAATTCAAAAGGACCACTTAGGGGTAGTAGTTTCATGTTCAGTGGCACCCTTAAAACCTCCTTTGGTAAAATAATTCTTTCCCATTGAAAATAGGGCTTCAAATCTGGCAGAGCCTAAGGATTTAGGGATGAAAAGCCAAAGTCCACAAGCATTGGACAAAGGAGTACATCCCATTGCTTCCTGGACCAATTTATTCCAGTTATTGAGGACACAGAATCTTCTATCATCTATGGGTTCAATGAATATACTATATACTGGAGGATCACGCCCCAACCTTGTAGGGTGAGTTCCCAGATGGAACCTTTACTGAGTCTTTGCTAGGCCATTTAATTAGACTGGCTGATTCCAGATGATGTGATACATGATAGAACTAGTATATTCCGGGTGTAATTAACCTGCAACAAAGTGGCTGGCTCTCTTTGAAGGTTGGTGAAATACTCCTATATATCAAGAACTCTGTATCAGTCTCTTGGGCTAGCAGACTGGACATTTGGTAGTAGTGGCAGCTATATCAGCCTTAGTAAGGAGAAGCCCATGTGTAGCTTTCATCCCTGCTACCACAGGCACTTTATTTATGGTACCATTACAAAAGCACTGGAGTAGCTTAGGAGAGGGGCTGGCTGACAGTCATAGGATGGGTTATCCTGTTCACTTGGATGTTGAGAACATACTCAACATTAATGTGTTTCACAAACTTCATGTTTTGCCCATTCCTATAGGCTATCCACATTCCTCTTCCCTAGACTTCCTTGTTTCCAATATTTTAATCTTGCTACTTCCAGACCTCTGACTAGCCAGCCAAGACACTTATCACTGCCCAGACATCTGTGGATATTCATACCTAGACCATTTCTCCTTTCACAATATATCAGTTAGCTGTTGCTACAAAATAAATCACCCCCAAACTCAGTTTTTTAAACAATAAACATGTATTTTTGTTCATGACCCAAAAAAGGGTCACCTGGATGGTTCTGTTTTTCTGTATGAGGCTTGATTGATCTCAGCTGGGCTTGTTCATACTGGGAGATGGCTGGACTAAGAGGTCCCTACTCACATGTCTGGTAGTTTGTTGCCTGTTGGCTAGGGCAATCGGGGCCACATTTCTAACTGAGAAGTTAGAAAGAAGAGGGCAAATAATTGCAGCCATTTTTGCAACAAATTTACTATATACCTTAAGTTGATAACCAGGTGGACTACTTAAAACTTTGCCCACTGGGAGGATTGTCCCTTATTTCTGTCCTTTAGGGACATCCATGTATGGGGCTGGTAGGTGCAGTAGCAGGCTACCTTTGGTTTTCAACAACATATTGAGCCAACCCAAGTGTGAACCAAACTCTGAAATATTTCCCTCCTTTTCTGACAGCTGGTCATGGGGAACCCCACCTGAGGGAGAGTGCAACAGAGGTGGGTGACATGGTGTCTGGGCCATCTCTTTGTGCAACTTACTTGGGACCTTGGAAATAGGTTATCTTATGATGGGTTGCTATTGACTTGGCAAATCTGTTAATAACCAGCTCATGATGATCAGATCTAGTGGTGTAGTCACTTCATATCCCCTAGTAATATGCTAAGTTTCTACTAGGGCCAAGCAGCACATCCAAGTCTGCTTTTTAAACATCCAGTAAATGCTCTGCTGATGAACACTTGTTCCATAACCCCTGGGGTCTGTGCTATGACTCTTTAATAGGGGTTAGCCAGATGTAGGGAAAACATATGAAAATGGTCAGGGCTCCCTCGGATGTTTGGAATATTGCTGAGCACTTGATACAAATATGTAACTGTGCACATGTGCCCAGGTGTTCCTTGGGTATTGTCTGTGGAAGCACATGGGTGCTCAGGTGTTCCTAGGCTGTCTGACTCACACCCAGGTGTCCTGAGTTAACAGACTTAAGTATAAAGGATGAGTGGCTCTGATGCATGGTGCCCTAGGATGCTCCTAGGGGGAGCCATGGGGAGGCTGGTACTGCTGCTGGAGGCTGCTGCTGGCTGCCAGGGCCCCCGTGACCCTCTGGGAGGCCACTACCACTGCTGCAAGCTGCTGCTGCTGCTGCAGAAGCTGAAGACTGAGCTCGTGTCATCTGCCAATGGCTCCCGGGATCTTTCCCGGCATCTTTCTGCAGCTTGTGGACCTGCGTGTGAGGGGTCTGGTGACCCAGCCAGGCATATGAGGGGTCTGTGACCCAGTCTGTACTATGGGTTTGAAGAGTATGTGAGCCCTAACCCTAGCAATACAATTGACTACATTGGTGGGATTCCAACAATTGCCCTAGCAAGGCAATTGGCGTAGTTGTCAGCAGGATTCTGGGCAGGTAAAAGAGCCCGGAAATTGGCATCGTGGTCTAGATGTCAAGCAGGTGAAAGAGCATTAGGCCATTGGGAGTGTGAGGAAATGTGGCTATTCTTGAGTATGTGGTGCCTGCTGGTTGCTTTCCTGTTGACCAGGGTCTGGCTGTTGCTTGCTGTACTGCGAGCCAACATGGACCAGAAACCCCATGAAGCAGCGCAGTTTTGAGATATGCAGCAGAAAGCAGACAGGTCGGAAATGAGAGTACGTGCCCTGGAGGCTGAAGTGCAGCAATGGGTCATCGCTGCTTCCAACACTGGCACTGGACTGATGACGAACCCGATGGTCAGTAGGGGGAGACTGTGCATCACCTGGAATGACCTGTTGCTTAGAAAGTGAAGCACGAGCAGCCTATGTGACCAGGCAGACCAGTAGGCAATCCATAGGTGACCCAATTAACTACTTATGTCCCATGTACCCAGGTAGAATTGGTTGGTTTGGGGAAACAGTGAAGCAGCAGAAACAGGGAGAGTCCCTGACTGCTGCAGTTATGGGACCTAGGGGTAGATGGTGTAATGTTCTGGAGACGCAGTAAACGCATGTCGCATTTGTCTGACATGCAGAAGGCTCACAGGGTGCCGCATAAACCCGATGGCTTACTGGGTGTCATATAAACCCGAGAAAGCAGATGGTTTGTGGGGTGCCACTTAAACCCGAGAAGGCTCATGGGGTGCCACATAAACCAATGGCTTGCTGGGTGCTGTATAAACCCAAGAAAGCAGATGGCCACATAAACCTGAGAAAGAGTGCTGCATGCCCATGGGTAGATGACCTAAGGATGTGTGCCCCTGCAGAATTAAGTGTTTTCACCTGCTGAAAAGGTGGAAAAGTTAGCTTCCATTACCATGTGGCAGTGGTTACAGAATAGCCACAGATATGCACAAGGGTAGGACAACCAATTCTTGCTGGGATGGGGGAATGCAGCTGTTTGAACTGTGTAGACGAACATTGGAGAACTGCCTGAGACTGTGAGTGAATGGCGGGTGTATGCCAAGCTGATTCAAGTAATTCAGGAGCCGGGGATTGGGCAGCTAGATGTTAATAGCTAAGACAATGGGAGAAAGGCCCCTGTAAAGCTAGGGCTTACAGACCCCTTGAGTCTGTTACACAGATTGGGTTACAAACCCTCCACACGCAGGTCTGTGAGCTAGGTAATAGGAAAAAAAAAAGGTTCTGGGAGCTGTAGGTATAGAAAAATGAATGGGTTTTACTCAGATCTAGGAGTAACTGTACTAGTGGCTTCTCTGAGAGTTCTGAGAAGCACTGTGGATCAGAGCTGTT
>NW_007726846.1:368349-376480 GCF_000696425.1 Galeopterus variegatus
GGAGCCGTGGGTATAGAAAAATGAATGGCTCTTATTCAGACCTAGGAGTAACTGTACTAGTGGCTTCTCTGAGAGTTCTGAGAAGCACTGTGGATCAGAGCTGTTAGTGTTTTATACTTAAGTCCACAACCCTGGACACCTGGGTGCCCATACACAACTTACATTAAGTAGTAACAAGGAACACCTGAGGATATTTACAGCAAATGCTTGGCAAGATTCTGAACATCCGAGGGGCCCTGACATTTTCCTATTTTTCCCAACAATCCACCCCTTCAGGGTCCCTTGCCATACAATCTACATGTTCAGAATCTTCTGTGATGTTCTCTTAGCAAGGATAAGTGACCCTTATACAATATGTCTTAATGCTTGTCATTAAGGTTTGTCCTGTAGTTTTGTTCTTTTAATTATTAGCTGCACATGTCCAGTTAGTAGTCATCATTGGTTTGAAGTTCAGTGTATATTCAATAAGCCAACACATCGGTCACACGAATGTATGTCTGTGTCCAATTGACTCTGGTGCCTGCAGCCAGAACACTATGGGTGAAAAGACAAAAGGATTATTGGTACCAATAGGGGGAGTTCTTGCCCCTCTGGTAAGATACATGCCAGTTTGCCATCCTGAGAAAGGATGGTTGCAGGAATAGGTATCTTACCTGGTTTATGATACCATACTTTATCTGCTAACACCAAGTCTTCTTCTAATCCTTTCCCCCAAGGCCATTTTAGGCCTACCCAGCATATGTGGGGGGCTTCTATTTTCCAAGGCCATTCCCACTGTACTGTCTGTCCCTGTTGTAAACAGGTTGGGGCTGGTAAGAGAATATTTTCATTCTTGCCATATCCTGGCTTCAAAAGCTCGTCTCTAGTAGTGACTTGCAGTTGTACAGGTGCTGCAGCCCTATGCAACAGAGCTTCCACTGGAGAGGGCCTGCCTTTGCGGGGTCTCTCATTTAGAATCCTGACTGTTGGCCATAACTGCCATGTCCACCCCTTCAGGGATGGGGGTTGGGCGGATAGCCTTAGCCCCTTTTTTAAAAGGCCATTGTTCTGCTCAATCATCCCTGCTGCCTGGGGATGATATGGCACAAGTAACTTCCACTAAATAGACAACTGGGAAGCCCACTTCTGAACCTCATGTCCCGTAAAGTGGGTTCCATTGTCACTCTCCATGACTATAGGCCAGCCATGCATGGCGTAAGGCTATTCAATGCCTTCACAGTGTCTGGGGCCTTACAAGCCCATATAAACAGAAGACCAGTAGCTGTATCAATAGCAGTGAAGATGTATCTGAAATTCTCTGACCTTGGCAGTGGTCTGACAAAGTCCACTTGCCATCGTGTCAGGGGCACCCTTCCTCGAGTTGTTTGTCCGTCTATATGGGGTACACGCCAGGGGTGTGGACTCTCTTGAGCACACACTAGACAAGCACGACAGGCATTCACTACATCTTCCCATTTTATAGGCAAGGCCCATCTTTGAGCTGCCATCCACATGGTTTTGCTGCCAGCATGCTGCATTCGTAGATCTAACCACTGGGCTACATCAGTAGCTGGGGCTCTCTCCAGCCATCTTACCTTAGCCAAGGCATCAGCGTCATCATTTCCTGGACTGGCTAGGGGAAATGTCCAGTGAAATGAAAAGGGGGTACTTCTTTTTCATGCCCCAATTCCCATAACTCTTGCCACATGGCTTGTCCCCACAGGGGTTGGTGGCCTACTACCCACCATTGATATTTCCAAGTAGAAATCCAGAAGATTAAAACTTTGTACACAGCCCAGCTGTCAGTACAGATGGTTAAAGGCTCAGGCTCATTTTTTATCACCATCCAAAATGCTCTCAATTCAGCCCACTGACTGCTTTGCCCCGTGCCATTTTCATACCACATAGTATCTGTTAAGGGCTGGACAGCAACAGCTGTCCATGATGCTGAGGGTCCCATGCTAGAGCCATCTGTATACCAAGTTTGTTCTGTGATAGGTCCCTGTCCCTCATGGAAAGGTGTAGCCTCCACCTCCATGAGTAGGGGTTGTGTCAAAGTTTCCTCCACAACGTCTACTGGGCCTAGCCTGGCTTGCAACTCTTTGGACAGAGGACTTGTTGACACAGTGCTTCTTTGTTCTATATATGCTCCCCATTTAGATAGAGTGGGAGTCTGAGCTACACCTGTTTTAGGGTTGGTTGCCCACATGCGCAGCCATTCTAGTATGGGGTATGTTGTCCTTACTAGGACTTTGGCAGTTCCCGGGATAGCTTTGGTGGCCATCAAGGCAGAATATACAGCTGCTAGCTGTTTTTCTATTAGAGAATAGTGTACTTCAGCACTCTTCCAGAGCAGAGACCAGAATCCTACAGGTGTTCAGAATCATTCTTGTCTCTGCCACAAACCCCGTCCTAACCCCTCTTGGGTGATATTTACATCTAACTCAAAAGGTTTAGTGGGATCAGCCACTTGTAAAGTCTGTACCTGCTGTATTGCCCCTTCTGTAGTCCGGTAAGCCTGTTCTACTTCCTCAGTACAATCCCAAGGGGCTCCTTTCTTTGTTAATGCATATAGTGGGTGTGCCATTTGAGCCATATGGGGTACAAAATCTCTCCAATATTCCAGAAGTCCAAAATATCTCTGTAGCTGAGCTATCATTGTGAGTCAAGGGTATGCCTATATCTTGTCCACAAGAGCTTCTGGGATGACCCTCGTCTTACCCAACCAGACCACTCCTAAGAATTTGACTGACAGCCCAGGTCCTTGTACTTTGGCTGTGTTCACAGCTCACCCACATTGTTCCAAATGGCTTAGCAGTGTTGGAGCTGCCTGGATTAAATCTGTAAGAGAATCAGAGGTTAACAACACATCAACAATCTAGTGAAACACCATAACCGTGCTGGGCTTTGTCCACTTGGCTAAACTATGACAGATAGTTGGGCTATGCAGATAACCTTGGGGAAATACTTGAAAGGTCCACTGTCTCCCTTCCCAGGTGAAGGCAAACCGATCTTGGCTATCAGCCAAGATTGGAATAGAGAAGAAAGCATTTTCAAGGTCCAGTACATAATGATAAGTTCCCAGCTGAGTCATCAGCTGATGCATCAAGTCATGAACCAAAGGCACGGCTGCATGCAAAGGAGGCTCTGGTTTGTTTAGTTCTTGATAGTCTACAGTCATTCTCCAGGTACCGTCAGGTTTTTTCACTGGCCATATCAGAGCATTAAATGGGCTATGAACTGGATGAATAATGCCAACTTTTTCTAATTCCAATATAGTGGCACCTATCTCTGTGTGTCCTCCTGGTAGGCAATACTGCTTTACATTAACCACACGTCTTGGCTGGGGTAACACCTGGGGGTCATGTTTAGCATATCCCCATAACACAGGCTTTATTGTCTATATTTGTAGTTGAAACTCTCCAACTATTGTTTGCAGGTGCAAGTCATAAAGTACATCCATACCCAAGATGTATTCAGCTACTGGGGATATATATACAGTATCCACATGAGGGGGCAATCGTCCAAAGCTTAATGGCAGTGACACAGCTTTGACTTCAATAGTATGTCCTCCACATCCATCTATATGAACTGTGGCCCCTGGAAACTTATCTGGATTGCCATATATCAGGCTACATTCTGTGCCTGTATCTACCAATGCCAAAACATGCTGCACATTAGTCCTTGACCAGTGTATTGCCAATTCAACATGAGGCCTTTGGTCCTCGCCTGCCCTCAAAAGATGAGTACCTTGGCCTGCTCACTAATCAAACTGGAACATTTCATCCACCTCCTCAGAAGCAATCAAAAAATCCTTTAAGTCCACTGAGAGTACTTTGCTACCTGTTTCTGGACGTTTAGTGAAATGCTGTTCAGGATGTACCTGCTGCCACATGGCAAACAGGACTGCATTTGGCTGCCGGTCAGTTTTCTTACTATCAACCCCTGCTGCAAGCAAGTCAAGCCACATCTGCTTATGGCTAGTCTTGCTTGGTCCTCTCAGGATAAGATCCTGATCATTTCTTAGGGGTTGGGTCTTAGCCACCTTCCGGACATCTTTTGCTTGTCTTTTCTTCTCTACTTCATCCAGGCTAGCTATCATAGTCGTTACTTCATGTATAGGATGACCAATGTATGGGGCCAGTATGGCCATCAGTGACCCAAAGGATGTTGACAGGGAATTTTGCAGCAGTATGTCTCTCATGCTGCCTGTAAAATTTTCATCGTCTGGGCCATGGGTGTTCACATTAAACATAGACTGCCTCATACCCAACTCCTGAATTATTTGAACCAAGTCAGTATATGTTTGCCATTTACTCACAGTCCTGGGCAGTTCTCTAGCATTTGCCCACATGGTCCGGGCAGCTGCACTCACCCACTTCATTAAGGAGTGATTATCTGGCCCTTGTGCATATCTGCGGCTATTCTGCAGCCACTGCCTCAGGGCTGGGTTCATGGTAATAGAGGCCAATTTTTCCATCTCCTCACCAGAGCAGATCACACTATCCACCCCTAGGTCCCATAACTGCAGCAGCCAAGCAGCTAGGGGCTCCCCCTGTTTCTGCTGGAACTGTCTCCCTAAATCAACTAATTCAACCTGGGTATATGGGACACAGGTAGTGAGTTCAGTTACCTGTGGATCACCCGCCTGTTGTCCACCTGGTCTTATAGGCTGCTTGTATTTCAGTTTCTGGTGCACAACAGGTCATGGCTGGAGACGCATGGTCTCCTCCAACTCACCACTAGGTTTGTCATTCTTCGAGATGTGAGAGGCAGGGGTGCCCAGTTGCAGCACGTCATCCTCCAGACAGATTATCTGTGCTTCCAACAGCTCTGCTTTCTTCTTTAAATCTCAATTGGTTTGTATCATAGTGAGCAGTAGTCAGGCTCCGGTAAGCAGAAAAGTGGCCACTGGGCACCATATGCTCAAGGATAGCCATATTTCCTCCCCCTCTCAAGGGGCTCTCTGAGGCCGCACTGCTTCATGGAATGCCTGGTCTATGCTGACTTGTAGTATAGCAAGCAACAACCAGATTACAGTCAACAGGAAAGTTGGCCAGAGGGCACAACATATTCAGGAGTAGCCACATTTCCTCCCTCTCCAAGGGGCTTTTGGCTCCTGTACCTGCTCAAATATCCTGCCGACTATGCCAATTGTAAAGCTAGGGCTTACAGACCCCTCGAGTCTGTTGCACAGATTGGGTTGCAAACCTTCCACACGCAGGTCTGTGAGTTAGGTAATAGGGGAAAAAAGGTTCTGGGAAACGTAAGTTTAGAAAAATGAATGGGTTTTATTCAGATCTAGGGGCAACTATCCTAGTGGCTTCTCTGAGAGTTCTGATAAGCACTGTGCATCAGAGCTGTTAGTCTTTATGTGCCCATGCACAACTTACATTAAGTAGTAACAAGGAACACCTGAGGATATTTACAGCAAATGCTCAGCAAGGTTCTGAACATCCGAGGGGCCTGAACATCTGACATTTTCCTATTTTTCCCAACAGCCCTAAAGGCATGTGAGAAGTTTGGAAGAGCACCTCTCCCATCACAGACCTGGAGGCCTAGGAGAACTGAGTTTCTCTGGAGGGCAGACCTGGGGCACTGCTGCCCTCAGTAAACTGCTCCCTGCATCCCAGCATCTCTGGCTGGAACAGCCCTGCCTTGGGTGGCCCCAAGTGCAGGAACTCTGGAGAGCACAAGGTGGAAAACTTGGTAGCATTCACATTGTGTTAAGTTTGCAGGGTGGCAGAACATGAGAGCGGTGGAGGAGTGGCAGCCTCCACCCAGATTTCAGAATATGTGTGAAAAAGCCGTGGGACTCAGGCAGAGACTTGCTGTAGGAGTGGAGCTGCTGCAGAGATCATCTACTGAAGCAATATGGATCAGAAAAGTGAAGTTGGAACCCCCACAGAGAACCCCCACTGGGGAAATATCTAGTGGAACCAGGATAGTGAAACTGCCACTAGGAGCCCAGAACTGTGGGGCTGCTGGCAACGTGCAGCACTAGCCTGGAAGAGCTGAAGGCACCAGGACAGCTCAATGGGCTGCACCTGGTGGAGCTGTAGGAGCGAGGCTGCCTAATGCTTTGGTGGCCCAGATGCCCCAGTGTGCTTAATGTTTGCCCTGTTTGGGTTTCAGATTTGTTTGGGGCCTGTTTTTCCTTTCTATTCTTCCCTTTTGGAATGTGAATGTGTACCCAATATCTGTCTTGTGAGTAGATAAATTTGTTTTTGATTTTTACAGGTATACAGCTGGAAGGAGTTTTGCCTTTAGTCTCAGATGAGACTTTGGACTTTTGAGTTGGTGCTGGAACAAGCTAAAGACTTTTGGGACTGTTGGGATGGAATGTGTTGTATGGATACAAGGGTCAGCTATCCTCACTAAGGGAACATTGCAGAAGATTCTACATGTGTAGATTGTATGGCGAGGGACCCTGAATGGGTGGATTGTAGAGAAAATATAGGAAAATGTTCAGGGTTCCCTTGGATGTTTGGAATCTTGCTGAGCATTTGATGTAAATATGTCACTATGCACATGCACCCAAGGTGTTCCTTTGGTATTGTCTGTGGATGCATGTGGGCACCCAGGTGTTCCTGGATTGTCTGACTCTCACCCAGGTGTCCTGGGATATCAAGCTTAAATATAAAGGATGAGTGGCTCTGATCCTCAGTGTCCTCTGCCTCTGGGATGTCCCTGGGGGTCCACAGTGAGGCCCTGCTGCTGCTGGAGGCTCCTGCTGCAAGCTGTTGCTGCCAGAGCCCCTGGGACCCTCCAGGAGGCCACCACCGCTACTGCTGCTGGAGGCTGCTGCTGCTGCTGCTGAGGAAGCTGAGGACCGAGCTCGTGTCATCTGCCAATGGCTTCAAGGATCTTTCCCAATTACCTAGCTTGTGGACCCACGTGTGAGGGGTCTGTTGATCCAGCCAGGCACGTGAGGGGAGTGTGACCCAGTCTGTACAATGGATTTAAAGATTATGTGAGCCCTAGCTCTAGCAATGCAATTGGCTACGTCAGCAGGATTCTGACAATTGCCTTAGTGATACACCAGAGAATTCATGTAACATCCTCATCCACTACAGGTACCTCTAAAACCATCAAATCTGCTAGGTCATATGGTCTGAGCAACAGTGTGGCTTTCACTTGGATTTCTTTCAGAGCCCTCACTGATGTAAGGCCTAAAATTAAGGTCCAATATTTTGTGCTGCCTTGACATCTGAAACCAGAAGGGCTTTAAAAGGCCTAACTGCAAAGTCTGCCTCACCCTCTTCATACTATGAAACCTGCCTCCCACAGCCCCTTCTTGTTTACTCTGTTCCTGAGTACAACCCCCATGTGGCCCTGAGCGGTGTGTGTTGTCCTCCTCCCCAGGGTGGTGAGTATATGTGGCAAATAATCTGCTGTTGATCTCATCTGTCTAGTGTCGGGTGTTTTGTGTTTGGCCATCCCCATAACTCTAGAACCTTCCTCACCAAATGAGTGAATAGGAGGCTATTAAAACACCCCCTATTACTACTCAGAGGCCTACTCAAAACTTTGCCCTTTGAGTCTCTTGATAGATGGGTAGGAATGGTGTTTCCAACTGTGGTATATTACAGCCTCCAGCATTCAATGAGGACCACCAGTTGCTGTATTGCTTTCTTATTGGAAGGGGAATCAATGTCAAGTTTCTGCCAGATGTTGTATTTCAACCCAATTATTACTCAGGGACTGGGTAAATAACCACAAAGTGTGTCTATGGAAACTTTGGAGCCACTGCGAGATGGACTTGGACCAGAACTACATGTATCCTCCTGGTCTCCTTAAGCCCCCATCCTATCCAGAGAACAATGACAACATTTCAGGTCTCCTGATATGTGTCAGTTCAGACCCTGTGCCTGCTAGATTTTCTTTGAAGTCTCTTTATCTGATATGTTGCTATATATTTATTATAAGCATATTATTATTATAAATTGTGAATTTTCTTTATGCCCTTTACCCAACCTATCCCTCCCCCAACTCCCACTCCCTGCCTCCCCACCATCTCGAGTATCCTTAGATTTGTTTACCCCTTCTGAATGTTCAACATACTGTTTTGGGCTTTCTTTCTTTCTTTCTTTCTTTCTTTCTTTCTTTCTTTCTTTCTTTCTTTCTTTCTTTCTTTCTTTCTTTCTTTCTT
>NW_007726846.1:376650-392290 GCF_000696425.1 Galeopterus variegatus
TCCTTCCTTCCTTCCTTCCTTCCTTCCTTCCTTCCTTCCTTCCTTCCTTCCTTCCTTCCTTCCTTCCTTCCTTCCTTCCTTCCTTCCTTCCTTTTCCCTCCCTCCTTCCCTCCCTCCCTCCCTCCCTCCCACCCAGTTCTGAGTGAGAACATATGATATTTCTCTTTCTTTGCCTGGCTCATTTCACGTAACATAATTTTCTCCAGACTTATCCATGTTACTGCAAATGGCAGAATTTCATTCTTCTTTATGGCTGAGTAGTATTCCATTGTGTATATATACCACATTTTCCTTTTCCAATCATCTGTCAATGGACACTTTGGTTGGTTCCATAGTTTGGCTATTGTAAATAGAGCTGCAGTGAACATGGGAGTGCAGGTATCCCTTCAACGTGATGGTTTCCATTCCTTAGGATATATGCCCAGTAGTGGAATTACTGGATCATATAGTAGTTCTATCTGAAGTTGTTTGAGGAACCTCCATAGTGTTTACAGTCCCACTAACAGTGTAAAAAAGTTCCCTTTCCCTGCATCCTCACCAGCATTTGTTGTTCTTCATCTTTTTAATAGTGACCAGTCTAACTGGGGTGAGATGATATCTCAATGTGGTTTTTATTTATTTATTTATTTATTTATTTATTTATTTATCTATCTATCTATCTATTTATTTATTTATTTATTATGAATATTCATGATACGAAGCTGCTTGTCCCCTCTCCTGGCCATGTTGTGGGGGCCAGATTCATACTGGGGGCATGCCCATTACCAGAAATTACTTTTGTACACTTTGTCCCCTCCCAATTATCCCCCAGCCTCCCTTCCCTTCCCCCTCTCCCCTCAACTCCAATTTGCAGCCCTAGGAATGTTCCTTCCCTCTGTTGGATCATGGCATGACTGTGGTCTTTCTTTTTTGCCTTCCTTTCTCTCTTAGCTCCCACATATTTTACATTTCTCTGATGACTAATGATGCTGAGCATTTTTTCTTATACCAGTGGGCCATTCGTATGTCTTCTTTTGAAAAATGTCTATTCATCTCTTTTGCCCATTTTTTAATTGGATTATTTGTTTTTTGTTTTTTTTACTGTATAGTTGTTTGAGTTCTTTATGTACTCCACATATTAATCCCTTGTTGGATATATAGTTTGCAAATATTTTCTCCTATTCTGTAGGTCGTCTTTGTGTGCTGTTGATTGTTTCCTTTGCTGTTCAGAAGCTTTTTAATTGATATAATCCCATTTGTTTATTTTTTTCTTTTGTTGCTTGTGCTTTTAGGGTCTTATTCATAAAGTCTTTGCCAAGTCCTACTTCCTGAAGTGTTTCCCCTATGTTTTCCTTTAGTAATTTTATTGGTTTGGGTCTTATATTTAAAGCTTTAATCCATTTTGAGTTGATTTTGGTATATGGTGAGAAGTGCAGGTCCAGTTTCATTCTTCTCCATAATAGAAGTCCAATTTTCCCAGCACCATTTACTGAAGAGGCAGTCTTATCTCCAGTGTGTGCTCTTTTTGCCTTTGTCAAAGATCAGTTAGCTGTAAGTATGTGGGTTGATTCCCGGGTGCTATATTTATTTACATTTCTAAAGCAATTTGCCTTGTATATTTTCCTGTCCTTTTCTTTAGAAGTTTTAGGTCTTATCTCTTGTTAACAACATATAGCTCGATATAACAGTTCCAATCTGAGAGCATTTATCAATTAATAATTAGTTTATCTCATTTAGATTTCCCATGATTACTGTTATATTTAGACCTATTCCTATATCTTGTATTTTGTGATTTGCCAGTTTCTAGTTTTCTTCCCCTACTTTTCCTGATCTTTGTTAGTTTGTTGAGCTTTGTTAGGTTGACTGAGGTATTTTGTTGTTGTTGTTTTTCTTTTTTCTCGTTTTGCTTTATTTTTTTCTCTTTATTTAATTCCCAATCCTACTTTTTTTTTTCCTTTTTGTCTTTTTTACTGACCGGTAATGGGATCGCAACCCTCGGTGTTGCGCCCACTCCGCGCTCAGCCAGTGAGCGGGAACCGGTCTCCACATGGGATTCGAACCCTCGGCGGGAGCGCCGCCGCACTCCCAAGCGGCGCACTCTCCAGTGTGCCACCAGGCCGGCCCAAGAGTTCATAGTTTTTTTTTTTTTCCCAATCCTACTTTCTAACTAAGCTCTGTAAAACCTCCATTTTCTGCTTACAGATTATATCTTGTGCAGATCCCTTTGCTTTTCTGATCACTTTCAGGGCTTAACAAACAGTCTCATTTTAGGTACTGGAAAGACCAGACAAGTCTGTTATGTTTTCAATGTCTCTCTCTTCTTATCATTGGGCCTGACTCATTATTAGAAGCCAGTGGTAGGAAGTGGTGGTAGAGAGGAGAGTGTGTGTGAATGACTTCTTTGCTATTTTCTTAACCTTCTTTATGCCTTCTTTCCCTACTTATTTTGCTGCCTTTAGCTCGTGTGTAATGGTTGGGGTTTGGAAGAGAGGTTAGGGGCAGAACATATATCTTACAGGACTGGTCTATCATAATTTGACACTTAATGCCCTCATTGTGTGCCATGTGCCCAAATCCAAACTTTTTCTCCCTTGGGTATTTCCCTTTGTGAACTCTTGGGAAAGCTCATCCCCTTTAGGGATATCCTACTGCCCATTGGTATGTCTGGTCACCTGACTACTTATCAGTTTCTTCTCATTTTCTGTTTCTGACAGTGATGCTCCATTTTATTTTCTTAGCAGAGGAGTTCTTGTGGCAGCAATACCTCTTGGTATAGCCAAAGGACTCTGCAAAAGTACAGGCAATTTTTCTGATACTAATCTTCTTTAATAAGGGGGATGACATCAATAAAAATGTGAGGTGTTGGCTGGCCCCATACTTTAAACTCTAGGATAGTGACTCTGTGTGTTTGTGCATGCGTGTGTGTGTGTGTGTGTGTGTGTAGGAAGTTGGGGAGGCACTTCAAACTACACATGCCTTTTGGAGGACATGATGCGTCCACCTCCACACCCTTATTACAAATCCCTGCTATGGTGAGCTGCGGACTTTGATGGAAGGTGTCATATTCTTGACTGCTCGGGTGAAGAGAAAAAAAGATTTAAGTGTATATGTGGGTACATTCAGGCCTCTCCTTTTCTACCTTTGAGAAGTGAAGAGATTGAAAACTCTCACTTCTACCTTGTGTGTTCTCTTTTTTATGGATTTCTTCTTTTCCCTTCTCTCCTCTCCTCTTTCCTTCTCTGATATATACCTTGAGTAGTAATACAATATTAGGACTGTGTGGCAGTGCTTGACCTGTTTGCTCTCAGATTCATTCCTTGACATTCCCTTGTTTTGGTCTGATTGGCCTGACTCCTCCAGGCTGTGTTTCTCAGGCTCCTATGTCAGCTGGCTTCCTCGTGAGCTTATCCAAATTGTAGGAACTGATAGGAGATTGGGGAAATAGAAGAAGGGAGAAGCCAGAATATTTCTCTTTCTCTTGTCTTTTTGGTGGTGTGTCTGAAAGCAGCTATTTATGACTCTAGCTCCCACGGAACATGCCTGCTAAAGTTCTTTTCTACCAGGTAATTCTGGCCACTGGGATAACTCTCCATTTCCTCTCTTTGTCCCTCCAGCCTAGAGGTAGTAGCAGCTTCTTGTTGCTAATCTTTCTAATCTGTCAACTCTATATTTTCATTGACACTTCTCTACTTCAAGTCACCACCATATTCCAATTAGTCTCCTTGTCTCTATTCATGCCACTCATTTAAGATGCAGTCACACTTAATCATTTTTCATTTCTGAGATTTACTATGATGTTTCTCTGGCCATTTATGTCTCTATTTTGGTTAGACTATCTCCAATTTTTCTTTCTTTGGTTCTCAACTGAGGTATATATATGTGGGGGGGTATGTGTGTATGTTTGTGTGTGTGTGTGTGTGTGTGTATGTTTTTTCCTGAGAAGTTTTTCCTGTCTTCTTTCTTCTCTTAGTCTGGATTAAGTACCTTGATTCTGTGTTCCCATGTGATATGTACTCCCTCCATCGCTAATTACACTACATTAGAATTCCTCCTTTTTTCCATTTGCATCTTCCATTTGTTTGTAGTGCAATCCCAGAACTTTATTGAAAATGTTTAGCATTACATGGCTAATGCTTAGCAGAATATACAAGGTAGGCACTCACTAGAAACTGTTGGTTGTATACTTGTTCAATGAACTTCAGTTATTGTATTCTAATGAACTATTTTTTATGCCTATTTTTACCACTAAAGCACAAACTCCTTGATTGCAGGGAAGCAGTGTTACTCCTTGTGCCAAAATGCATAGTTCTATACCTGGTACATAGCAGACACTCAAATGGCTTTGAGCTAAACACAAACCCACGTTTTTGAAGAGGAGAATATAGAAGTTCACAGAGGTTGAGTAAGCTGTCCAAGGTCATAGAACTAGCACCTAATAGTGAGACTAGACTCTAGGTCCCCTGATTCATAGTCCAATGCTCTTCTATGATCACCAAGTCCCTCTTACTGCAGTCATTTATCCTGTAGTATAAATTCAAGCTCACAATTATCTTCTTTACAGATTACATTACACAAGTTTTAATAACAGTGGGCTAAAAAATTAAATACATTGTCCCACTTTTTTTTTTAAAAAAAAAGGAGAGAAGGACCTAGCAATTGCATGTGTAGGTAATTACCCAAAAGAAAGGTGGGAATGTAGAATGGTGCAGCCACTATGGAAAACAGTATGGAGATTCCTCAAAAAATTAGAAATAGAACTACCATATGATCCAGCAATCTCACTTCTGGGTATATATCCAAACGAGTTTAAATCAGGATCTCAAAGGGATATCTGCACTCTCATGTTTATTGCAGCATTATTCACAATAACCAAGAAATGGAAATAACCCAAATGTCCATCAACAGATACATGGATTAAAAGAAAAAATGTGGCATATACATACAATGAAATACTACTTAGCCTCAAAAAAAAAAATAAAGGAAATTCTACCATTTGCGATGACATGGATGAACTTAGAGGACATTATGCTAAGTGAGAAAAGCCAGTCACAAAAGGACAAATATTACATGATTCTGCTTTTTTGAGGTATCTAAAATAGTCAAACTCATAGAAGCAGAGAACTGAATGGCGGTTGCCTGAGGCTGGGGGCAATAGGAAATGTTTGCTCAATGGGTATAAAGTTTCGTTTATGAAAGATGAATAAGTTCTAGAGGTTTGCTATACAACATAGTACATATAGTTAATAATTCAATACTGTGCACTAATAAATATGTTAGAAGGATATATTTCATGTTAAGTGTTCTTACCACACACATACACACAAACAAACACACAAAAGAACACAAAGAAATTTTTGGAGGTGATGAATATGTTCAGTACCTTGATTGTGTTGATGGTTATCATGGGCCTGTACATATGTCCAAACTATTCAAAATGTATACATTAAATTTGTGAAATTTTTGTATCAATTATACCTCAGTAAAGTTTACAAATTAAAAAAATGAAATCATGAGCTTGTATACAACCTATTTGAGAATGTTCATAGCAGTCTTTTTCACAATTACCAAAAACCAGTAAAAAACCCAAATCGACCTGAGCATGAATGAACAAATTGTGGTATATTCATACTATGGAACACTATTCAGCAATAAAAACAATTGAACTATTGATGTATACAACAACATAGATAACTCCTATAGATAGTATACTGACTGAAAGAAGCCAAACACAAAAGAGTTCATACTGTGTGATTCAATTTATATGAAGTTCATAAACAGGCAAAAACTAATCTATGTTGAAAAAACTGAAACTGTGGTTGGCTGGGGGTTAGGGTGAGGGATAGGCTAAAAAGGAACATGAGGGAAAGGTTCTATATCTTTGTTGAGGTGGTAGTTGCAAAGATGCATGAGGGTACTTCAAAAAATTCATGAAAAGATTCGTATTATCTTTTAATCCTATTTTTCATGAACTTTTTGAAGTATCCTCTTATATAAATTATCAAAAACTCATCTAACTGAATACTTAAGATCTGCGTATTTTATTAAATGTATATTATACATCAATAAAAAAGAAAAGAATGGAGAGGTATTTTCTGATCATGTGATGACCTTCCATATATCCTAAAATCACAATGTTATATGACTGACATAAAGGCCTAGGCTTAGATAATGAGGTACATCATATTGAATATTCCATGCCTAATGTAATTACTCCAGAATTTGGCCTAATGGAAACTTAGAAAATAATTACTGAGAATAGTGGCTAGTGTCAAATTAATAGTTTCTGATCTAAAAGTAAATAAATGTTGAGTACAGGATGATCATAAATAAATTTGCAAATGAAGAAGTTTATAGGGAAATTAAATTTTAGGTTCTCCCTTTTTAAAATTACGCCCCACTTTTTAAAATAAAATTTCTTTTCAAGAAAGACTTCTTCTTGACAAATCAAAAGCATATGCATTGGTGAGTCTGTGTGTCCAAATTTTTTCCTCTTTGCTGAAAGATGGAGACATTGATTTATCATTTAGCTTTTAGGTTGGATGGTGTTTAGGCAGCTAAGAAAAGAATAGGTCATTGATTTATTAATAGCCTAAGGCTCCCATGTTTTAATTATCCATGTTCTCTGTGAATAGTCAACCATGTTGTTAACATCCAGGCATCCTGTTTTGTGAAATACTTGTTTATTTATTTTGGTCTTCCTTCCTTCTGTTACTTCATTCCTTTGTTCCTTCTCTCTCTCCCTCTCATTTTTGTCTACTATCAGAAAGGTAAGAATTATTATTATTAAAATAAAAAAATTACCAGGAAAACATTTCCTCATATTTACTGTGTAATTTAGCAGTATTCTGACCACACAGAAAACAAGAAAGAAGAACTTTCCTTGGTCTTACAAATATTTATATTTACCATAATGCTCAAAGTGTACATCACTTTCAAAGTACACTCATCACATCCCCCACATTTTTTTTTCATTGAGTACCTACTGAAATCATTGCTATATTTTAAATATCTTTACCTTGAGAAAATGGTGATCTATTCTAGTCTTTTTAATTTTAGAAGCTAAAAAACTATATATTTATAGGAAAGAAATAATAATAATAATAAAGGACTTTATAATAATAACATAAGACAACTACAAAGATGTAGTTTAAAAATGCAATAGGCAGCAAAATTTGCCATCTTTGGCAATTTAATATATAACTAAATTAAATATTTAGTATATAATTAAAATATTTAATTATCTATTAAATTATATATTTAATAGATAATTTAATTTAATTTAATTGTAATATAAGTTATTTTTGTTATAATTTTTATTATTGGTTATGAATATTCATGAGATACAAAGCTGATTGTCACCCCTCGTGCCCAAGATGTGAAGGCCAGATCCATACTGGCAGCATGCCCATTACCACAAATTGCGATTGTACCCCATGTTCTCCATCCAATTATCCCCAATCTCCCTTCCCCTCCCCCTACCCCCCACTCATCTTTGTATCCCTAGGTATGTTCTCTTCGTCTGCAAGTCCAACACACCATTGTGGTCCTGGCATGCTAACAAAGATGGTGAATGTTTATATGTATATTTTGTGTGTCTATTTATATGTACATGTATGCATATATTTATGTGTATACATACATACAAATCTCATGACATGTTAACAAAGGTGGTGAATTTTGCTGACTACTATGGCATTCTTAAACTACATCTTTGTATTTGTCCTGTATTATTATAAAGTCCATATTATTATTTTCTGCCATAAATATATTGTATTTTTAGCTTGTAAAATTAAGTAGACCAGAATAGATCACCATTTTCTCTAGGAAAAGACATTTTACACACACACAGACACAGACACACGTACACACCCCCCAGAACACACACACACAAGGGGTCTTCAAAAAGTTCATGGAAAGATTCGTATTATCTATTAATCCCATTTCCACGAACTTTTTGAAGTATTCTTGTACATGTGTATATATAATATAACCCGTTAACTATATGTGTTTTATGTGGATACTTATCATTGAAAATTCAGGGAAAGAAGTCACATGGAGATTGCATAAAGCCTCTTCCTTTATTAGATGATTGTCTCTATTCTGTGAAACTGATAACACAATCCATCCGACTTTTAATTGCATATTTTCTCTGATTGCTACAGTCAAAATAAATATGAAAGTGTTAAATTTTTGATGATATTAAATTTAGTAATCTACATACAAGGATGCATTCTAAAGATTTTGACAAGGGAAAACAATAGAAAATAAGACACCAGACTTAAATTCATACTTAAATATGTAGATTCTAAAAAGAGTCGAACTCAGAGAGAGTAGAAGGGTTGTTACCAGGGATTTGAGGTTGGAAGAAATGGGGAAGTTGGTTAAAGGGTACAAAATTGCAGTTATAAACTGAATATATTCTGAAGACCTAATGTACAGTTTGGTAACTATACTTACTAATAATGTATATATACTTGAAATTCACTGTGAGTAGATCTTAAGTATATAGATATATTAATCAGCTTGATTGTGGAAAACATTTCACAATGTATATGTATGTTAAATCATCATCTGTACACTTTGAATATACACACTTTTTATTTGTTAATTATACCCCAGTAAAGCTGAGGAAAACTGACATGGGCATGATGATGATATGAAAGGATTTGCAACTATTCCAGATGTCAGCCTCACTGGTGAAATCTCATTGCATTTTGTATTCATAAAACCAATACATGTTGGTCATGGTGAAACCTGAATAACTTGATAAAGAAATAAAATAGGCATAACTTATATGGGTTGAAAGTGGGGGTAGAAGGTCCTCGGCCTTTTTTGGAAGCTCTATTAAAAGATATCACATGAACTGTAGCAATTGTAAAAGTAATACTGTTGCCCTGCTTTTAACTATGAAGGCATTTATTCGGAATAAAGAAAAAAAAATTTCTGGAGTTTTCAGGAACAGTTGATCTACATTTGTCATACTCTTTCCCTGTCTCTGTGAAAACACCAAGAAGCTCTGTTTCTACAGTTTTCCTCCCAAATGCATCTTGACACATGGGCACCTTAGCTACTGTTCCTGTGCGCAGAGGCCTTGATAGCCTCCAGGAGATTTAGGAATTCTTCTTGAGCACTCTTTGCATATCTACAGGGAATTGGAGTAGTCTCACAGTTAGAAGATAGATTGCTAAGTGGCCAGAATCCAGTTCCCAGTGGTTTTCCTCCCTTGAAAGTTGAGGGAGGTGGGGGCGGGGAGGGCAGGGCGGCGGTAAACTCCTTTTCTATGTCAATCAATGAATTTTTCCCAGCTCCCTCCCTTTGCAGGCTTCTGGCTCTAATCTCATTTCAGGACACAACAACCTTGTAGTTCGCTGCAGGGACGCCAGGGAGCTGCTGGAGTATCCATTGATCTACTAAGTGCTAGCCAGCAGGTCTAAGGGTCAGGGGCAGCAAACCGCATTTGTGAATAGCTGCAGCTGAGGAGGAGATTAAACGACTTTAGCAAGCACAGCAGGCAGAGCTGGTGATGGGCCCTGGGCTAGTGCTCCTGTTGCCCTTGCTACTGGGGCAGCTCTGCTCCCAGCTCTCGGGAACCTCTGGAGATAGTATGCAGCACCACCGGGACCTACGGACAGATAATGGCAGCTGGGGACTGGAAGGAACACAGGATAATGGCTCTGTGGTGTCTGCTCACACACTCCTCTTCTCCCTGGATTACCAGCATGTGCAGGTCCCTTTTGAGATCACACTCTGGATTATGTTAGCCTCTCTTGCAAAGATAGGTAAGTGAGGGGTTTCCCAGGGCTCTCCCATAGAGTTGCCTAACTATAGGGACTCTCAGGGCTTTATGTTAAGAAAGGCACACTTTGCTTAAGAGATCACAGAAAGGTGAGCTTGAACATTTTCCTTCTACTTTCTGCCAAAATGACCTCTTCCTCACACAGCTCAAACCCACTTGCCAGTAATTATTTTCAAATACCGGTGATCTCCCAGCGAAAGAAGGTGAGAATAGGCCCTATCCTAACTTCCTAAATCACAGGAATTTAGACTGGAAAGGGTCCCAGTTGTTCAAGGGTTGGGAGGAGGAGGCATAACTTTAAAAGGGAGAACAGAAAAATGTTACTATATTGATTCTGGATACTAACTGATGTGAGTCTTTAGGCAGTCTTTCCCCCTTCCCCCACAACAGGAAGCTTGTTTTATTTGCCATGTAGTGAGAAAGTGTGACAAGTCCGTTTCCCATTTTTTAAGATAAATGCCCTTTTGCCACCACTCAGAATTTAAAAGGAAAACCAAACTAAGAATAAATCCAGCAAGTGGAATTGAAGAGCTGTTATATTTTAACTATTTAGCCTCTATGAATAACCTGAATTACTAGTAGCATGACTCTCCTAAGGAGAGTTATTCTCAGTTCGTCCTTTTATGTTCTTTAATAATTTATTGAGCTTTTGCCTTGGTGATGTAAAAATTATGATGTAAAAATTATGAGTCCTTTAACAGTTCAAAGTGTTTATTATTGAGTGACTTTTTTTGTAGGCTCAAAACCAAAAACAATTCTAGGGAACATGTCAGAATCTGTATAATTTTGTTATTTTAAAATGAATTTATTAGTTCTAAAATAAATCATGTTTTAGCATTCCAAAATACTAGTTAAATGACTTTATTGATAACATAGCTTTAGCATTAATAAAATGCATTATTTAATGATGATACACACAAGATACATAGGTTCACAGCATGATAGATTGTCAGAGATAGAAAAACCCTTAGATATTGTTCTCATCCAACCCCCACATTCTCTTTCACTTTTATAGATAGGATTATCTGAGGCCCAGGGAGAGAGGATACCTTGCCACATTCATAAACCAGAACTAGAATGCTGGTCTTCTTTCTCCTTGATCAAAAATGCATGCTGTCTTGGGTGACAATAATTAGCACTTGTGGATAGTTAAGGCCCTTCCATATTTTTTGCAGTACTACATATATTTATTGCAATAGTCTAATTAAATGTTAATATCAGGATCATAGAGCAAAAGAGACTTCCTAATAGGTCATCCCTCTCCACTTGTTTAAGTGGGAATGTATTAAGCCACCACTGACAGATTATTTTTTGTCATAACCTTAGTAAGAGAATGTGAGTTAAAAATTTTCCTTTTTAGCATTCATTCATTCATTCATTCCACAAATATTTTCTGAACACATGTTATGTGTGGAGCATTATGTTGGGCCTATGGGCTATAGAACTGAATAAGACTCCATCTTTTCTATGAGGAGCTTTCAGATTGTTTTAATGCCTAGAGGAAAGACATGGTTCTGTCGAGGATAAAAAGGGAAGCACCATGATGTAGAGGAAAGAGCAGATTAATTTGACCTATTTAATACAAGAGTACTGTATTTGTGCAAATTTAGGAGACAGTGCTTAGCACATGGCAGGCAATCAATAGGTATGTGTTGGATGAGTGAAATGCTTCTTTTTAATTTTTTTTTCTTTTTTATTGAAGCATAAATGATTATATATTTGTGGGGTACAAAGTTGATTATCAATAGTTGTGTACAATGTGTGATGGTTAGATCAGGATAGCTAGCTTATTCATCATTACAATACATAATCATTCTTTGTATCAATTAACCAATTTCTCTTTAATTTCTCATTAGTGCCTCATTTTTATCATTTATAAAATGGGAATAACAGTATTTACCTTGCTGTGTTGGTGTGATGAGAGAATCAAATGAGAGAATATATGTGAAAGCACTTTTGCAACTATTGAGAATAAAGTTCAGAAGCCAGCTGGCTTTCTTTTCTAAAAATGTGCTTATTACTTACTTGATAAGTATCTGTTCAGCTAATTCTATGTGCCAGCACTGTGCTAAGGAATAAATGTAAAAACTAGCCTCAATCTTTGAGAAATTTGTAGTCAAATTAATTAACAAGTATATTCGAATGGGATTTCAGCATTGGTAGGAACTGGGGTAATGAGGCAGGGGATGGATTAGCCCAGATAACATTTAAGGTCATTTAAATGGCAGAGAGAATTGATGATAATTTGTGTCATTATCTATAGGCTTCAGGTAAGCTAGAGCATAATGATGTGGTATATAACACAGGGAAAAGGCAAAAGAATATAGGATAAAACAAAGAACTGCTGCCATGTGGGCTGCTGGAGGTGGCTGCATTTCCCAGATGGGATAAAAGCTCATGTGCTTCTAAGAGAGAAAACAAACTCTATAATTGAGATTGTATTCTGATAATCCAGTAGTATGAATTAATGTATGCCCAGGTCTGTAAAATAGTCCAAGTGGCAGTTTGCAGTAATTATAAGACCACTGGGCTAGGGATCAGAACACCTGGCTGGGTTGTTATCCCAGCTCTGTTCCATACTTACTGTGTAATCATGAAAAGTTACCTTGGTTCTTTGGCCTCAATTTCTTTATAAATAATTAGGTCTGATTCCTTATCAAGGAAGAATTAGTTATGATTTCTAAAGGCTTTATCGACTCTTATTACACAAAGAAGACATTTGAATTATAGTTCTCAGTTACATACTCTTTAGGCTACTGATGTTTATCACTATGATAGAGAAGAGCAGATTATGCATTGTTTCCATTGTTAAATATGTGCTTACATTTGAAAATTTTTCAGTGGGTGCATAAATAATTTTGTTGTTAACTGTGAATCCTCTCATTCTATTAGTAAATTTTTTCCATTATAGAGACAAATGCATAAGATTTTTTTGTGATTCATGCCTCTGCATCTTTAAGTTATTATTAAAATGGAAAATATGAAAAGACTAAGAAGCTATTTTCCTGAAATCATGAAGCTTGACAAGAAGTATGACGTATAGAGGTAACTGATAATGAAGATGTGTAATACTCTTTTTTCTCTTTTGCAGGATTTCACCTCTATAATAAGATGCCCACAGTTGTACCTGAAAGCTGCCTCTTAATATTTGTTGGTCTCATCATGGGAGGACTAATTTACAGTTTAAATGACAAATCCCCACCAGTCATGGATAGTGACATATTTTTCCTGTACTTACTTCCACCAATAGTCCTTGAGGCAGGATATTTTATGCCCAGTCGGCCCTTTTTTGAGAACATAGGAACCATTCTGTTATACGCTGTAGTTGGAACCATGTGGAATGCATTTGGAATAGGCCTTTCCCTGTACGGCATATGTCAGGTGAAGTACTTCAGCCTTCAAGATGTCTCATTGCTCCATAACCTTTGGTTTGGTAGTTTGATTGCTGCAGTAGATCCTGTGGCTGTACTCTCTGTATTTGAAGAAATTCATGTGAATGAGAAGCTTCATATTTTGGTATTTGGAGAATCCCTCCTTAATGATGCTGTTACTGTTGTAAGTATCCCAGGCATTGGGCTTTTTAGGTAACAAATTAGGATTTTTTAAGCTCACCCCAGAAATTTAGATAAGAATTAAATTCTGGTCTAGGCCGTAATTGAGCAATGTAGTCCTAGGAGTAAGTTTATGAATTGAGAGAATATGATTTAACAGTCTGTAATATGTTTTAGAAAATGACAGTGCTTTCTTGCTACTACATTACTCCTCTATGAGTTTATTAAGTGAAAACTGGGATAAACCTTCTGGAGGCTAGGGTCTTCCCAGTAACGCCAGATAAGAATATGTTAGCTATGCAGGATATCTTCATAGCCCATTAGAAAGTTTTCAGACAGAATAATGCATAGTTTGACAATGAATTGCAGAAATATATCTTGATGTGGGGAAGCTTTCTAGGAACTTATTTTGGGGGTGGAGAAATGGGTAGTTGGAGGGCTTCAAAGTTGAGAAACTTCAAATTAGAAGGATAGATAGGGTACAATTTGAGGCTTTTCTGATGCATATATTTGCTGTAATCTTTTCTTATGCAGGTACTTTATAAGCTGTTCAAATCTTTCTGTGAAATGCCATCTATCAAGCTGGTGGATATTTTGGCTGCAATAGGAAAGATTTTTTTGGTTGGAATAGGAGGAGTTTTCATCGGGCTCCTATTTGGTGTGTTTGCTGCCTTTACCACCCGCTTTACCAAGACCATTCGGGTCATTGAACCTCTCTTTGTCTTCTTATACAGTTATCTCTCCTACCTGACAGCTGAAATGTTCCATCTCTCAGGGATTGTGGCGTAAGTATCTGGACAAGTTTTATATGTAGACAATTTCTTTTAAGTAGTGAGTCTGACTTTCCACTGATAATTAGGAAATTGCATCTCCTAGATGTGGGAGGGTGATCTCCCACCTACCTTGACTATATGGGTGAGGAATAGGGGAGGAAATATGACTCTCTCATTGTATAATAAACATTCTGAGAATTTGGCATGTGGCTACCTAAGACAATTCACTGTCTTTGCAGGGGAGAATCATTCTGCTTATAGATTAGTGTGTCTGAGCACAATAGCACTCCTGTGGTAAATAATTAGATGGCATACCATAGAAATAAGCTTGGCATTAACTGTTCTTGTATAAATGAACTTTCTGCCATAACAACTAAAGTATTTTATTATTTCTCTTGTAAGCTATATAGAATATGCTATGTTTTTCTCTTATCCATCAGTCGCATTTAACCGGTGATGTTAATCCCTCATGTCTAATAGTAAACTTGTAAGGCTAAATGCCCACATGGTAAGCTAAACAGTATTAACATCTAAATGCTTTTGCATTAGGATCTAGACAGGCCGTCCTGTTTTCTATATTTTAAAGGAATAATCGAATGTGTTTTTTTTCAGATGTTGCAGGGTTTTTCCAGAAGCTTAAAAAGAAAAAAAAAAAGTTGATTTAAGTTAAATTCCACAGAACTAATGCCTTTAGGTTAATCTAAGTTCTGAAAGGATTTAGTGTGAATAATAAATATCATGGTACAGTGGCTGGAATTTGTTTAGATGAAAATGTTCTAGGTTAAAAGCAAGAACAATTGCATCTTAATTTGATAAGAGATACGGTTGTGCTTTTAATAGTTTTTGATTTTTATTGTCTGCATTACCTATTACAAAAGAAAGGTAGAGAAAGCCAACAAATGTATGAAATTAGATGAAGCAATTTATTTAATTTTAATCCAGAGCATTGACCTGAACTTTTAAAGTGGTATCTTTCAAGTGACTTCCTTCTTTGGAGCACTCTGGACTTTCAAAAAACTTGACATTATGGAAGTTGTTGCCATGTCTGTGTTGAGTTGTGAAAGAATGAAACACAGGGAAAACAATATTGTCAAATCTATTGCTTCCTCTGAAAATCTCCCAAAGCTTAACTTTCTTATAAGTGTGGGGTCTTTTCTTTTCGGTTAGTATTACAAGGATGCCTTGGGTCTATAATCTGATAATTTTGTTTCTTTTAACTACAAAATGTAGTGAAAAAAGATATTCCATTATTTTCTATGGAGATAGGTTAACAAAAATCCATGAAATTATTTAGTTTTTATTCAGACCATGTATTAGTCTGTTTCTGTTCCTTGTAACAAAATACTTGAAACTGGGTGATTTATAAAGAAAACAAACTTTATTGCTTACAGTTTCTGAGGCTGGGAAATCCAAAGTCCAAGGAGCACAGCTGGTGAAGTCCTTGGTGGTGGTGACAATGACGGCAGGGTATCACATTGCAAAAATGGTGGAGCAGAGAGAGAGAGAGAGAGAGAGAGAGAGAGAGAGAGAGAGAGAGAGAG
>NW_007726846.1:392328-399099 GCF_000696425.1 Galeopterus variegatus
AGAGAGAGAGAGAGAGAGAGAGAGACTCTTTTCTCTCTTCTTTTCAAGCCCTGAGAACCACACCCCTGACCACCATTTTTAATCCATTCACTAAGACATGATCCTACAATCTAATCACTTCCTCAAGGCTCCACCTTTCAATTATCATAATAGGATTTCCCACCCTCTTAACAGTCACAGTGGGGGCCAAGTTTCTAATACATAAAACTTGGGGGACACAATTCAAGGTTCAGGGAGTTTTGGGGGGTCATTATTCAATCCATTACAGACCATCTTAGCCTAGGGCTTTGGGTATATTTTTGTTACTTAAAAGTTGTGGTAATACCCTTTTTAAAAATATACACATGTGTAAACTGTGTTTGTTAGGGGGTAAACTATGTCTTACCTAACGTTCAATTATTTTAAATGCTGTTGAAAAAGAAGAACATGAGCACAATTTAAAATATTTGAGTGAATCCTCTTTGAAACATTGTATTAATTGGAAAATTAATTAGGCTGAATGCACTGGATTAGGAAATTGGGCACTGATATTTGGGTCACCTAAATGACCAAAGAAGATAGATAATGAAGATATTGAACACATAATTTTAATGGATAAAATAATTCAACTAATAGTCAATTAATAAATTTTAAAAATTAATTTCAAAAATTAAAATTCTGTCTTTTGTGACGGAAATAGAAAACCTCCTTCAAATCTTTAATTCCTTCATCTGTTAAGTGTGGATAATAATACCTATTTCACAGTATGATTGTAATAAAATAATGTATTAACCACATGCGATTTAAACATGAAAACTAATTTTTAGTTATTCTGTAGTTATTCATTGATTGAATCACTGTGTTGAGCATGAGGCAAAAGTATAATCAGAAGTAAAATGTTACTTTGGGAAAGATTTCTCTTCCTTCCATTTTGTTCTATTGTCCAATAATTTGAAAAATGAGGCATGAAATGTCTGCACTCAATCAAGCATTGATCACTTTTTCACAAATGAACTGTTTGAATCAGTCTCTACCTGAAGAATTATTGGTTCTCAGAATGGTCAATATCATCCTTGATTTGTGTGTGTGGGGGAGACAAGGAAGCAACGTTACTATGTGAAAAGCAATTAAAATTCTTTCAGGAGAATTGTGGGATTGATCACTCTTTTTAGCATAAGACTGTAAAGCATCCAGTTTTAATAATATTTGCTTTTAATAGTAGTATGTTGCACCCATTATAGAACTCATTTTATTTCTTTTCAATTATGAATTGTTTCTGAAGTCAATAAGTACACATTTACTGATATTTCAAAGATAGATTTTGTTACATTAAATTGACTGCTACTATAGACATTTTTTGGTAAAAAATCTCCCCATCAGTCCCATTAATTACTACATATAAAATTTATGTGTGCAATATTAAATAAGAGGTTATAATAAGAAAATATTACATTACGACATATATTTTCATATTATCAGTTAATAGCTGTTAGTGTTTTTTTGAGATTAATATCAAAGGCCAGATCTCTACTTAGAAACTTGAAACTATGTTTTTTATCATCATTATATTATCACCTTTTTTAAAGATTTGTAAATATGAATTTGCTTCTCTGATTTTCAAATAGGTCTGTGTTTCATTCAGAAAACTGCTCCTTTGCTATTGTTGCCTACCAACATAGGTAGGAAAACAATTTTTGTTAATTAACTGTGGTTGGGTCAGACAGCTGTGACTGTCTAAAATTGTTTTTGAGACTCTCAGAAAATAATAGGCATTGTTATTAAATGTCAGGTTGACACCACTTCTTGGCAGAAGAGATAGAGGAACAACTATTCCTGTCTTGCACCATTTTTATATACAATTAATGACGTGCACCATTTGCTGGCTCTGCAGATAGTATTATATGAAAGTTACAGTGCAGTAAACAGCAGAGCAATTCATTTCTCACATTCTGCTCTTGTATTATAAATATCCTTAGATAAAGGATTATGCTTTCTACAAAAAATTGTCTTTGTGATAAGATTTTTTTGTGATTTTTATTCAGGAGCTTGAAAACAATTCTTTCACATTCCAATGAAAAATTCTAATTCTAATTAAAATACTCAAAGGGTATTCTTTTTATATGTAATTTTTTCCTCCCACCAAAAGAAACAAAAACAAATCTCCTAAATTCTGGAAGAAAGAGGTTCTTTATAGAGTATGAGGATTCAGAAAGATGTTTTTGTGCAGTGACAAATGGTTTTTGTGTGATTTAAGAAATATATTATAAAGCTATTTTTGTGCATTTGAGCTACAAAAATCAAAGAACTAGAATTTAAGAATACTCTAGCTTAGGTCTCCTAATGATGATTCTATGATGAGTTTGAGCTGTATCAGTTGCTAAATTTCATAATTAATTTGTTTTATAATAATGCTTTATCCCAGAAAGTGACATTCATAAGCACAAAAATGTCCGGTATAATGCAGTTTCTATACCACATTATAACTTTGCTTAGCTTTCAAAACTGTTAGAATTGAGTAGAAGTTCCTTTTTGTTAGCTCAAATGGTAGGACTCTATGTGCCTGTGGAGCATAGAGCTCTTTCACTTTTGGAAGAAGTTTTCTTCTATCCCACTGACACACATATGGCTTTACCTGGCAGCTGTGATCTCCGTTATCTGTAGCTTCCCAATATGTACCTTCTATTTACTTTCTAGCCTAGTTACAGAATACTAGATCTTAAATACTAACCTTAAATTTAAAGTGAAGTTCTAGCTCAAAATAACTAAAATAAGAAATTATAGCTGAAGCCCGTATTTCATTATTATAGTAGACCCTGCTAGCTTGAGAATATTCCTCAAAGACACCAAGCAGAATCATAGAATACCATAAAATATTATTTTTTTATTTCTTTGGAAATTTATTAAACTATCTTATAGTCATTTGAAGTAGTTGATGGGATACTTATACATTTAATCACTGGTATTAGAGCAAACAACTAAACAGAGAATCACAAAGGTTCCACTGCTCACTAACCCCCCTTTTTAATCTAACCTCAATACCTTAATAAAATAGGATCTGCTGGATGAGTCTTCAGGAAAGCTTCTCTGGCCCACCCAGCTTGCTCAATTACAGAATTGCAACATCAATGATGTTCTCAGGAAAGAACAACTGCTTTTTGCTGAGAATGATGTGAGAAGCAAGATCGGTAGCAAGACTTGCATGCAGAGAGGGCTCAATTGTCACTTTTTTAATGAATGTACAAATGAGTTTATGAATGACTAGGGGAATTTTAGGTAAGACATCATGAGGCTGCTTCTGTAAAAGAAAGTACTTATATTAATCATGCTTCTATGACTCATACACAGCCTGCCCTAAAGAGAAATGGATCCAGGAAGTGAGTAGATGACATTCCTAAGTACCCTATGCTTAAGGAAGAAGGTGAAGTGAATTTCCTAAAGATCTGTAAATGAGTCAATGACAGACATGATCTTTTAGAATTAAATTACTAACAAACTCTTTTACACATATGGCAATCAATACTTGAAAGTTTAATTAAAGTTCAGACTCTAATTTTAATGACTGAGAAATCTTATTGAGTTCATCAAGAAACAAACATGAAACAAATTAAGATGGTACATAAAAATCAAGGCTAATTCTATTAAGAAAAAAAGGACTTAGAATAAGCTATGATTTTTATTTTTTAAAATCTTATTTTAGGGCCGGCCCAGTGGCGCACTGGAAAGTGCGCCACTTGGGAGCGTGGCGGTGCTCCCGCCGAGGGTTCGGATCCCATGTGGAGACCGGTTCCCGCTCACTGGCTGAGCATGGTGCGGGCGCAACACCGAGGGTTGCGATCCCATTGCCGGTCCCCGGTATGGGCACGACACCAAGGGTTGTGATCCCGTTACCGGTCAGTAAAAAAGACAAAAAGGGAAAAAAAAATAAATAAATAAATAAAATAAAATCTTATTTTATTTATTTATTTTTTATTTCTTATGAATATTCATGGGATACAAATCAAATTGTCAGCACTCGTGCCTAAGATGTGATGGCCAGATCCATACTGGTAGCATGCCCATTACCACAAGTTATGATTATACCCCGTGTCCCCCACCCAGTTATCCCCCCAATTATCCTTGACCTTTCTGCCCATCCCCCATTCTGCACTCCACTTTGTATCCCTAGGTATGCTCTCTCCCTCTGCAAGTCCAACACACCACTGTGGTCTTTCTTTCCTTCCTTTTTTCTCTCTTAGCTCCCACATATGAGTGAATACATATGGCATTTTTCCTTCTGTGCTTTCCTTATTTCACTCAACATAGGTTTCTCCAAGCTCATCCATGTTGTTGCAAATGGGAGAATTTAATTATTTTTTATGGCACAGTAGTATTCCATGGTGTATATATACCACGTTTTCCTTATGCAATCGTCCACTGATGGGCATTGGTTTTCTCCCATGTGTGTCCTAGAGAGTTCATGCATTGCTGTGATTTCTGCACAAAGGGATTGTAGTAGCCTAATAAAATGTGTTTTGACAGTGTGAAGTGCTTTATAGTGATCTAGGACAATGATATTCAAAGTGTGGCTCACGAACTTGTGCTGGTCCATGAGCTGTTAGTTAGCATAGAAATTGAAAATTTTTATAGTGTTTAATACTCTGTTAAATATGATTTAAAAAGTCTCGTTTTTTATTTTGTTTTTGTACTAATTTATTTTTATTGTAATTAACAGAAACTGGTTTTTTGTTGTAGATAATTTGAGAAGCACTGATCTAGGCTAAAGTGAGTCTTGGAAATAGTTGTTCAACACCTTTATTAAGCATTTTAAGAAAAGGTATAAGGCACCTTATCAGGAGCTGGTCATATGAAGATGAATAAGGCTGAGTCCTTTATGAGTCCAGCAGGGTCAGATGGGTGGTAGGTGGTAGATTATAGTGCAGTTTTATAGATCAGAAAGAGAAGTTAAGTAACTTGCCTGAGGTTTTGCACCTAGCAACAATCAGTCTGCATGACTGATGTGATTGTGAAACCCTGCTCTGTTGTTAGGTGCATAACCTCAGGCAAGTTACTTAACTTCTCTTTCTATTCTGTAAAATGGGCATAATAAGTAATGCTTAATTGATGCAGTTGCTGTAAGGATCAAACAAGCTAGTGTATGTAAATTGATATGAATAGTGAGTGCCTTCTGTACAGGATGTGTTCAGTGAGTATTAGCTATTATTTGTAGGGGAGAAACATCTATATGAGTAACTATGATACAGGAAAGAGGTGATGAGAGTCATGTGGTAGTTGTGAATAAATTTCTATAAGTTACATAGGCTTCACAAATAAGGAAACACTTGAGTTGGTCCTCGAAGAAAAAGTATGGTTTAAGCACATGGAGAATGGCTGGAGAAGCCTACTTCAAAGAGAAGTGCTTGATCTTGCACAAAACATTTTTGGGGTTTTAATTTTCTAAAGGAACTCAGTAGATTAAGAGTAGTTATTTTGGGGAAAAATATTTTTCGTAAAAAATGGCACTCAAAAAATTCGAATTTTGTGACTCATTTGTCTGGATTTAGGTGGCTGGATCTTTAGTTTTCTAAAAATCTATTGCTAAAATGTCATAGAGATGGAAAAGTTTGATTTAAAATACTTTTATGATTGCTTTGACCTTCTCGGATTGCTAGATGGGGATTATAGAAGTCTTTAAAAGTGAATCTATTAGACTAACCACATGTATCATTAAGGTTAAAGCATCAATTATTCAATTGTAACCAAAGGGCAAAAGTTTAATTGGCATCTTGCATTTCTAAATTGACCTTGGATTTATGTGATATTTGGATTAGAGACAAAATGATATAGCTGGAGGAGATGCAGTTTCTTGATGACTTAAAAACATCTGATTTTGAAATTTTGCTCCAGGCTAGTCTTTTATCCAATAAAAACCAAAGGAAAAACTTCTGCCCTCAGCACTGCGGGACTTCTAGTGCCTCGGATGTACAGCTCAGCCTGGTAGTACTTATTAGCTACGTTCTGGGTTAAATGAGGTTTGTGTGATAGTCTGAGAATGCAACTACCATTCATAACACTGATATTTTCAAATTATGAATAGTAGACTTTTGGAATGCATCACATTCACGAATGTATAAGTTGTAGACTTCTCATATCTAATTCCTGAGAAATGCGAAATATGGCTGAAGACCATATATGGTTTTGTGTTACAAATGAATAATCATTCACTAGTAGTTGTGTTTGTATTCTATTGGTTTGTGCTTTCATGTATTATGTATGTATTTATTCTTCAGATCAAGTCCCAGAAGCAACAACTGTATAAGGTGGATAAGGTCTGGTGATGTTGGAGTGAGGGTGTTGCAGAATATATTCCAACAAATGAAACAATCATTGCAGAACAAACATATTTTTTGTGTTTCAGAAAATAGTTCATTATTCATTACAATTAAATTATTTTAGGTATGATGATCTTAGTTGATTTTTTTTTTAAATAGGTTACAGATGGAGGAAGGTGGTATTAGGGTAGTGGTCAAGACCATAGGATTTGAAATTAAACAAATCTGGGTTCAACTCCCAGATCCATCACTTGCTAGCTGTGTGGCCTTGTTGTGAGCATCAAATGAGACATAAAGGGCTTATTTAGCACAGTACCTGCCCCTTTATAAGAGCTCAATAAATGGTATATTGTTATTTACTGTTTACCTATTACCCTTAAAAATATGTGAGCCTTGTGCTCTATTAAATGCAATGAACCTGACTTTTAAACTATACTACAAAGCTATAATAACCAAAACAGCATGGTACTGGCATAAAAACAGA
>NW_007726846.1:399263-406982 GCF_000696425.1 Galeopterus variegatus
GCACTTACTGCCATTTGATCTTCAACAAAGGCATCAAGCTTATTCACTGGGGTCGGGACTCCCTCTTCAGCAAAGGGTGCTGGGATAACTGGATATCCATTTGCAGGAGCTTGAAACTAGACCCATACCTCTCACCATATACTAAAATCAACTCAAAATTGATTAAAAATTAAATATACACCCTGAAAAAATAAAACTTCTTAAAAAAAACATGGGAGAAACACTTCAGGAAGTAAGACTGGACACAGACTTCATGAATATGACCCCAAAAGCACGGGCAACCAAAGGAAAAATAAACAAATGGAATTATACAAACTAAAACGCTTCTGCACAGCAAAAGAAACAATTAACAGAGTTAAAAGACAACCAACAGAGTGAGAGAAAATATTTGCAAAATATAGATTAGACAAAGGATTAATATCCAGAATATACAAAGAACCAAAACAACTTTACAAGAAAAAAACAAGCAACCCAATTAAAAAATGGGCAAAAGAACTAAATAGGCATTTCTCAAAGGGAGATATACGAATGGTCAACAGACACATGAAAAATGCTCAACATCATTCAGCATTTGGGAAATGTAAATCAAAACCACACTGAGGTACCATCTCTCCACAGCTAGGATGTCCAATATCTAAAAGACTGTGAATGATAAATGCTGGCAAGGTTCTGGAGAAAAAGGAACTCTCATACATTGTTGGTGGGACTGCAAAAATGGTGCAGCTTCTATGGAAAATGGTATGGAGGTTCCTCAACAACTGCGGATAGATCTACCATATGACCCAGCTATCTCACTGCTGGGAATATACCCAGAGTAATGGAAATCATCAAGTCGAAGTTGCAGCACTCTTTACAATAGCTAAGAGTTGGAGCCAGCCCAAATGTCCATCATCAGATGAGTGGATACGAATGTGGTATATCTACACAATGGAATACTACTCTGCTGTAAAAAAGAACAAAATATTGCCATTTGCAACAACATGGATGGACCTACAGAGTATTATATTAAATGAAACAAGTCAGACACAGAAAGAGAAATATCACATTCTCACTTATTTATGGGAGCTAAAAATAAATAAATAAATACACAAGTAAACTGGGGGAGAGGGAAGAAGACACAACAATTACAATTCCTTGAAGTTGATATGACAAATAAACAGATAGGAGGTTGTTGGAGGGAGAGGGGAGAGGTAGGAGGGAGGGTGGTTTCAGTAATGGGCCACAATAATCAACCACATTGTATATTGACAAAATAAAATAAAATAAAAAATACCAATAAAAAATACAAAATAAATTTCACTTGTACAACAACAACAACAAAAATATAAATGCAATGAACAAAAATCTTACTCATTTCTTTCTCACAGATTTTCTCTTTATTTCAGACTCCCATTGAACTGGTAGCCTATAGTGCTGCCAGGGTGTATGAATCATACTAAATATACTTTGAAAAAAAATTATTTTTCCTTATGTTATGCATGCTCCTTGCAGAGTATTCAGAAAATTGAAAAAAAAAACCCACATTATTTTAAATAATGTTATTATAAATAAACATGCAAATATAAAACTATAAGCAATATTTTGTTTAATATCCTTCCTAGATTTTTTTCTATATGTCGTTATAGCATTTAAAAAGCAGGGGGAGAAGGGGAAGGCTTAGCTTCAATTCTGGAAAAGTCTGTTCCTTTTTCTTTTAGGGCAATGGGAGCCAAGCTTGTGTATTCGGGTAGAATACTACATAACAGTGGTCTTGCAAAGACCTATAAAGGACATTCTTTGAGCTGGGCAATTTTCTTTTCTCCATATACTGAAAAACACTGGGCTTATTATAACATTTATTAAGCAAATCTTACACTTGACTAGTACATTGTTTTTTTAACTTGTGTTGATTGAATTGCTCATGAGTAATCAAAGAATTACAACTTTTTTTTTTGGCATTGGGCTTAAACATTTTGTGAGCTCTCCCCCCCCCCCCAAGGTTATAATGTGATATCAATCTGGTTAAAATTAGGTTTGAATAGTATGAAATAATATTTATTTTTATATAGATCCATTCATAGATTAAAACTTCATTAGTGTGAAAGCATAAGGATTCTTATTTCCTCATTCTTCTCAAACTTGTGAAATGATTTACATGTAAAGCATTAATTGCTGCATTTATTGCTTTAATGTGTTGGAGTAGGAACCATACATTCAGGGCATTATTTGATTTTAGTTATATGTTCATAACAATCTGGTCCTTATCCTGTCTGTTCCCTTTTCAGGGTGAAATGCACTTCCTATTTATTCTTCTTCAAAACCAAAAACAGAAATACAAAATTAGCACAAACCTTACAGTTGGAAGAAAATTTAGTAATTGTTTAATCCAACCCTCTTTTTTTCAGTTGTGGGCAGAGGGTAGTGGCTTAAAACCACAAATACTTCTTAAATCTTATATCTGGCAATTGTCTTTCTTTATGAGACATATGCGGATGTGTGTGTGTATACCCAGAAAACAGAATAGAAGGAAACATTATAATTAATGTTTAAAAATAATCAGCGTACATGAAATTGGCTTGATATATGTATTATCAGGGTGATGTCATGTCACCTTAGATCATAAAGTGATTGACAACAGGAATCATGTCATGGGGGGAAATCACAAAACATACCATACTGCTCAGGTCAGGAAATATTAAATAGCAGCAATTGTAAATTGCCTCAGAACAGATGTGGATGTGTAATCATAGTTCTTTTATGATGGCAATAATATATTCTGGGAAATATTTTAATTAGTTACCTCCTCCAAGATATTCAAAGCTGCAAACAAAGAACAATCCTGTGCTGAAAGATACCAAGCAGCATGTTGTATTTCAGGAATTTCAGCAGATGCTCAATGTGACGCTTGCTTCCTGAGGATTTCATTTTTTATTTGTCTCAAACAATCACAAGTTGACCTAAGAGAATGGACGTTTGTGGTTAGTAAACTGCTTTATTTTATTTTGTTTTGTTACAGAATAGAAAATGAGAATAAAACCTGAATAGTAACAGGTGGGAAAAAAATTGATGGTAATTATCAAGTCACCAAATGCTATTTATTAGAAGAGATAATTGAACATAGTGAAAATAATAATGAAATGAATTATCTTGAGATTAGCATTTGACAATTCACTTAAGGCTTTTAATGCTCACATTATTTTTAGATATTTTAATATTATTCAGGAACTTTTAAAAATAAAAATAAATAAAAATTTACTAGCCAAATAAAACATTATTCATGAGATATACTTATGACCGAAACTCAGCTTTTTCTTTCAAAATTTGCACACAGAACTATAATTGAAAACAAAAAATCTGTGACAGATTGAGGGCAGATGGTTGGTTACCACATTTTTAAAAGATAGGCCGTTAACTAGTTGACCAAGCATCTCTACTTAAAGTAGCTGAGGCTAAAATAAAACTAGTGCCATTAAAAACATTTAAAAATTTTTGTCCTGGAACACTAGCCATCACCGTGGAACTCTTCCAGTTTCTGGAAGAAATCCCAACTATTTAGAGAACAAAGAAGCAACGCTAGTAACAGTGGCAGGAGAAGCAGATCTTTAGAACTAAACTGACTTGAGAGAAATTGCAATTTGACAGTTAACATAGTGTACATTAGTAACAACACTTGATTCTAAGTGTAACAAATACTTTGAGACAATACTTTCAAAAACTGAAATAATCACCAGAAAACTTGTAAGCTATTGTGAGGAAAAAAGAAAGGAAAAGCCAGAGAAGCTTTTTATATTCTTCTCTTGTTTCCAGAGTGGAACAGTCACCAATGTTTCTTTTAAAAAAAGGAGGGAGGTTGTATTGGACTGATGCTTAATGTCAAAAAATTTCAGTACCCAACTTATGAAGGAAAACATAGAAGAGCAAGTCAATAAGAAAATGTAACTTTAACTCTTAACTTCCAAGAAATGGAAAAGCAAAATATGATGTTGGTTGAACATGTTACACTTGAAAAGCATTAAATCATCATTCACACAAATGCAATACCTTGTGTATATTTGAAATATAATCAAGGTTGTTATGAGCATGGGTTCTGCAGAAAGATCTGGAGATGGCTCTGCTACTTCCTAGCCATGTGACCTTGCGCAAGTTATTTGACCTCCATGCCTCACTCATCTGTAACATGAGATGGAAAGAGTGTCTATTTCATAAAGGTGGATCTGATAATTAATTGAAATAAAATAGATAAAACACTCATTACAAAATAAGCATTTAAGAAATGTTAGTTACAATTGTATAAAAATATGAATACATATATTTTAACTTTATCTGTAGTTCAAAAAAGAGCAAGGATTAAGCTCATCAACTGACATTTTCAAGTCATATTACCTTAAGTCATTTTGTCTCTAACTGAATAACATGGGTTTATTTGGAGTGGAGCAATCCCAGAGGGCCTGAAGTCAATTTAAGAAAACTGTCAATAAGTTATTACTGATATTAAAAGAAGCTGAAGAGGAATCATTTTTTCAAAGGGTTCTTTTGTGAGTCTGGCTTTAACTACAGATGAAACTTGAACTTAGTTTCTTGCTGATCACTGTTTCATCTACTACTTGGTATTTTACATACGGCAATTCTCTGGCCATTTCCAGGGTAGATTAGTTTAAGCTAAAGTTTGGCAACTTATGTTTTTTATGTGCTGAATGTCACATGACAAGATTTAGAGTTGTTTGTTTGGCCTGGGCTAGCCCTGCACAAAATTGTGGATTAGACAAAGCTGACCCGTACCCTTAGTCTGTATCCCAGATTTTTACTGTAGCATTCTTACCCTTCTGGCTTTTAACGTAAGTCATTTTCTGAAAATCTTGCATTTTAAAAGGGTTATACTAGAGGTGGAAGAACATCCACCTTCACCGCAGCATCTGAAATGAATGCACATATATGAATGGCTATCACCCTTCCCCATATCTTCAGTAGAGAATGAGTTAAAAATAATTTAGTATGGGGAGCTGATAGGTTGTTGCTCATCCCTTTAAACAATGTTCTTCCCGCCCTGCCTGCTCCCAGGTCATTAGGAAAATATCTAAATATGTGACCCCTAAACCAATAAGAGTTGGAAGAATATCTTGCAGGCCAGAGCCATTTTGGTGGATGGAAAAGTGCATTGAAATGCTCTTGTGGAAGACATGGAAAGGATTATTAAACAGGTGTATAAAAACATAATTTCAAAAGCATAGTGAATAGAATAAAACAGTAAAAACTTTCCTGAACATCGATGGAAAATTACTTTTATTAATAACACAATAGTGCTGTAGCAGCTACAAGGATGTACTTCTTATTCTAAGCCCCTGCCTCTTGGTGATTTGCTGCCAACTAATGATTAGAATCTGTCAGTGCAACCCTATTTAAGGAGGACAGATTAGACAATGTTAAAGATGATAAAGCAAACAGGTAGTTCTCAGCGCACAAAAGGACATATAAACTGTCATTTATTTTGAAAACTAGGCAGTTGACAGTTCTGGAAACGTTGTTATATAAATTCTGGGAAAATGACATGTTTTTCATATTCTCGGAGCAGAGTAAGGCACCTTAAGTAACAAAAATCCTGATTTAGTCTTCAAGAATGTTTATGTGATCACTTTCCCTTAAAGTTAAATGCAAGTATTGCTCTCACACATTTTTTTTCCTTTATTTAGAATTATTACTTGTGCTATGAGCATGAAACGCTATGTGGAAGCGAACATTTCTCAGAAGTCCCATACTACTATCAAGTACTTTATGAAGATGTGGAGCAGTGTTAGTGACACTCTTATCTTCATCTTCCTTGGTGTTTCTACCATTGGAAATAACCATGAATGGAACTGGCCTTACATTTGTTTCACTGTCATTTTTTGTCTTATTTGGAGAGCATTAGGTATGGTGAATATTGTTGTTCATGTAAAAATATGCCAGCTGAACTTGAGATTGCATTAGAAGCAAGAAATTTAACATTCCAATATGCTATTTTCATTTTACTTCTCATAAACTATTTTATACCTCCATTTATGTAGCAAGTATGTAATATTAAGGCTAAAGAACAAGCACTGAAACTAGACTACCTGAATTCAAATTCTAGCTTCACTCCTTAGCTTAATGGCTTTGAGAAAGTTATATAATCACTCGAGGCCTTGGTTTCCCCAGCTGTAAAATGGGAATGGTAATATTTCAACTTCTGCCAGTTATTGTGAGAATTACATGAGATAATGTTATCAAAGAGCTTAGCACAGAGCCTGGCACATTGTAAGCTCTCAGTAAATGTTAGTTTTTGCTGCTACTACTACTACTACTGCTACTACTACTACTGCTACTACTACTACTGCTACTACTACTACTGCTGCTACTACTACTACTACTACTACTACTACTACTACTACTACTACTACTACTATTACTACTACTACTATTATTGCTGCTGCTGTGGCGGCTGCTGCTGCTGCTACTGATGCTGCTACTATAAATGCTAATACTATTATAATGTGGTGTAATATAACAAATATATGAAACCTCTTATTACTACTATTATTGCTAGGATGAGAGCTGAATGGTTTCTGTCATTCTTCTCTTTCTGAGTGTTCACATCTCTCTGTCTTATCCCAGCTTACAAAGAAGGAGTAAAAGTCATCACTGCCTTCAGCACTGTTGTTCCAACTTCCCATCCTAACACACACATATGCACCTTGATAATGTCTGCATCAGTGCTATTGAAGTACTAACTGTATCTTGGGGAGTGCTGACTCCAGCAGGAAAATATATACCATCTCTGTCTTTTCCTCAAACACTGGCAGAGGCTGAGTGACATCTGATGCCCCCAAGCCACACCTGCTATATGACTTTACTGTAGGCTGCAGTTAAACCCTTTTCACAGTCCAACCCTTACATTAAAAAAAAAAATCTATTTGTACTGAAGTGAAATACACATGTGTAGCATATTTTTCATCCTGAAAACATCACAGCTTCATTTCTAGTTAAAGTGAGCTGTCTGTCTAATCTTACGTTGTATAGTATGTATAAAAATTCAGTTTATAGTTTATCATCTTTTCTTGACATTTATATTTCTACTCCTCTCCCCCTCCACAAATGAACAGAGTTATTGTAGACTTTTCTTTGGAGACTATAAAACTTAATTTACCAATACTGAGAGGCATGTTAGAAAAATTGCTTAGGGTTTTAAGGATGAAAAATAAGGTAGGCCAGTGGATGCTTTATTATCCATTAAAATGTGTTTAGGTTGGCCATTAACAGTGAAACCACCAGCTGAATGTCTTGCAAGTTCATAGAAGGCTATTTATAGCTTATTCTGAGCCCACTGGAAAAATCTCACTAAGGTTGTAAAATGTTCTTTTTTTCATCTAAACATCTTTTTAATTAAAATTGAATAAAAAATCTACTTTGTGCCATATGCTATAAAAAATAGCTGACAGATAAAAAACGCTGGTAATAATTGAGGAGGTTTTTCTATAAAATATTAACACCTAGCAAGAGCAAGCATTAGCACTGAAGGCAAGGATTTCTGTAGATTTATATATATAGTTTTGTGGGAAAATTCAGGACACAAAAAATCATGTTTCCAATACCATTGTATTTCTAAACTATAATGTGTAGATAATCACTGCCTATGGTATGAGGACAGAAGAGGAAAAGACAACTATTGTAATGTAGTCAATGAAGTGTGTGCAACTCCATACCTTTTTTTTTTTTTTTTTTTTTTTT
>NW_007726846.1:407136-413686 GCF_000696425.1 Galeopterus variegatus
CCTTTTTTTTTTTTTTTTTTTTTGCATTCTATTATGTTACAATGTTTCAATAGTTGGTGCATCAGAATATTCTTATTCCTTTTGCTTCAGGTACCTACATAGGCTCAGTAAAAGCAAAACTGAAAAGTCAGGATCCTGTCAATATTTGATCAGCTGAAGCAATATACCTAAGTTGACTAAATGCAGTTTAACTGAAAGTGTAATGGATGACCTGCTCTAATAGTTTGACTATGTTTCCATTTCCTGGCACCATATAGAATATTTAATTAAATAAAAATGTTTTAAAAATAGAAAACTAGACAAAAATTCTTAATCATCCACCAAGGGCTGAAAGACTACTCCCGTGGCACCTCCAATTGTCATGTACTCAAAGAAAGAGAATCTGGGATTTTAAAAAAAATCTATATCAATTTTGGATAAATTGTCTGTTGGAAAACTTATTTCAGCTTAAATTTTTTTCATGTTTTTTTCAGCTTAAATTTTGTGTAAGGGTCCCTACTTTCAGTCTACCTGTCAAAGGACCTTGTGTTCTCATTCTGGTCTTGAAATAAATCATCTGATAAATTTATTCACAATAAGATGTTCAAGATGTAATGCATATTGAAAAAAGAGAGAAAAGGAGTAGTATAACTCAAATAGTATATAACTGATCACAAGGGATGAGATCTTTGGGAGAAAAATTTAACTGCTGCCCTTTAAATTTTACCGTGCATGACCAAATACTTCTCACATGGTTAAGGCTAGATTTTGAGACTATAGAAAAGTGTGAGTAATGAAAAGCTTTAGCTGAGACTTGGATCTCAGAACCCTAGACCCTGGGTGGCAAGAGAAAAACTACTTTTCTCCAAAGCCTTGAACTATCTGGAAGTCTTTCTCATTAAAGATTAAAACAGTACAGATTACAGATCACCTTACTTAGCTTTTAGTTCACTAGCTTGGGTCAGCTCTGTGGTATTTATAAGACTGAAGAGAAATGTTATATTTTGTTTGTGGAGATTGCTTTTTCAGAATATCCCAGAGAATCCACATGGACCTAAGGAAGGGAATTGTACTGCTTTCACTCTAAAATACTGAGAACAATCAAAAGCAAAAACCAAAACACAACCAAACCAAAACAAAACAATTTAAAGAAAACTCTCCAAGAGTAATTTTATGGAATACACCTTTTAATGGTTTAATTAGTTTAGGCTTTTAAACTATTCATCACAAATTCTTAGAATTCCCATCTAGTTTAACACTAATTTATTACAACACATTTTTAACATTTTTCTTTATGTTGGTTAATTACTCACCTCCTCTTCTTATTGGAAAATTTAGGAGTTCTTGTGCTGACTTTCTTCGTGAACAAATGTCATGTGAATACAGTCACCAGAAAGGACCAATTTATTATAGCCTACGGAGGACTGAGAGGAGCAATCTGCTTTTCCCTTGTTTTCCTGCTCCCAGAGTTTTCCAGAAAGAAGCTCTTCATTGCAGCAACCACAGTCGTTATCTTCTTTACTGTTTTTGTACAGGTAAACAAAGTATTAAAGAAGTATAAATTGAAATCTTCCACTTAGATGGAAACAAACTATAGCATGTGACATGGCTTCTACCATAACTCAAACTGGACATTTACGAAAGCTAAGATGGGATTTATTTTTAAATCAATAGGGGAATGGGAGGATGTACCATTTATTCAAGTGGATGACACCGATAGCTTTGTAACGAATACTGCATTTAAGCTACTTAAAAAGGTAAGGTTGAGGTTGAGGGCAGCAGGGAATATAAATAAAATGCTTTAGAATTTAAAATTCCAAGGCATATTTTCTCTTGGACTGTGCCTTTGGCCTGTGCACATTACCACTTTTCTTAAATTGCCAGTATCCTGAACTTTAGTTCTGTAAATCTAGTCAAAAGAATCTTGGACAAAATGTCTAAAAGTATATTTAGTAACCGAATGAGACATTATTTAAAATTTTGGCTAAACTTTTAAATTAGAATAATGATGGTAGATATTTGTGTGTGTGTGTGTGTGTGTGTGTGTGTGTGTGTGTGTGTGTGTGTGTGTTGTTGTTGTGGGGATAAGACAAGTGAGGAGATGTAGATTTGACAGACTTCCCTTTAAACAAAATAATTATTTCTCTAAAATGAGTGATGTGATTTCTTACATATTAACCTGTTTTTTGTATTTTGTGGATTTTTTTTTTTTTTTGGTAAATGACTCTGATTAAGTTTAAACATTTATTTTTTTCTCATTTGAATATTAATAAATTGTATTAAACCAGCACTAAATCAAATTATTATTTTTTTAAATACAAGCTTTAACTGACCTTCACTTTAATGTATGTGTCAGATAGTAAAATATTACTTCAAAATGTGAAGTAGTTTAAAAGAATTAACTTCCAGTTCCCACGTCTTGAAATATTTTTGATGCTTCTGATAATTTATCAATAGCATTTATATTCTCCTTTAATTTTGCATTTCTTCTAAGTATTCTATGAATCTTACTCCCAAAGACTTCATCATTTTACATTTACATTTCCCCCATCGTTTCAGATGATAGAGTTTTCCATTTTAAGACTTTGATCAGGGACTTTTGGTGAGGCGTGGGTGTTCTCAGTAGGCTGGGGGTTGTTGGATGATTGCAGTTGAAGATAGATTGTACTATAGAGAGCCTCTCATGTCATTCCAACACCATCCAGTGGTTAAAATATTTGCACAAATTTTCATTTTGTTTAAGAATTAAGACCCATTGGCAAAAAGAAAAAAATGTTATATTTTACTTATTGGATATTGGTGAATTGTCTTGATGTGCTTCAGGCAGAAGAGTGCCTGGTCCACCATCAGTAGTACACATCTTTTGAATATTTTTCTGTGACATAGTGGAGAACCTTCTGTAATCCTTCAGCCATTCATTTATTCTTTGGTTCTTCTTAAAGGGAAAAGAGGACTGGAGTCGAAATTAGAAAACCTGGATTCTAATCACAATTTATTCCTGAGTAGCCTTTTAATTTTACACATATCACTGATTACTTGTATCCTTATTTGTAGGAAGATAATAAAGGACTTGTCTTTCAGGGCTTTTTTGTTACAAATATAAAATAGTATAAAATATAAAGCACATTATGTTTATAAGGTATCATTGTTAGTATTATGGTGACCTGGTACACTGAAGAAACTTATCTTCACATGCTGTCTCCACTTGTCACTTCCACATAAATATACTCTAAATTTTGCCCTCACTGTTCCACCAAATTTGTTCTTACCAAAGCATCCACTGACTTCCATATTGCCAACTTAGGACACTTTGTTTTGTCCTAATATTATGCAGCTTGTCAGCAGTTTCATTCAGTGTTCTACTTCCACTTTCTTGAAATACTCTTTTTTTGCTTTTCTTGTTATCACATCCTCCAAAAGTTTCTGCTCTCTGGGCATTTTTAGTCTCTTTGCAGGCTGTTTTTTCTCTGTTGGACCTCTAAATGTGAGAGTTCTCCAAAATTAGGTCCTGATGATTTTATTCTCACTACATATTTTCATTAGGTGACATATTCATTCTCACGGCTTCAAATGCATTATAAATTCTGATCACTTTCAGATGTTCATCCATCAACTCTGAGATCCAGGTGTATATATTCAACTATTGTTAAACAACTCCAAACATCACAGCTAAGATGTCCACAAAGGACAAATCTGATCCTCATCAGTTTTCCTGTCTCTCAGTAAATAGCACTGGTATCCACCCACTTACCAAAGCCAGAAATGTAGGATGCATCTTTTTTTTTCTTCCAAATTTTATTTTATTTTGTCAATATAAAATGTGGTTGATTATTGTGGCCAATTACCAAAACCTCCCTCCCTCATTACTCTCGCCCCTCACTCCCAACAATGTCCTTTCTGTTTGCTTGTCATATCAACTTCAAGGAATTGTAATTGTTCAGTCTTCTTCTCTCCCACCCGCCCCTGGGTTTTTTGTGTATTTATTTATTTTTAGCTCCCCAAAATAAGTGAGAACATGTGATATTTCTCTTTCTGTGCCTGACTTGTTTCATTTAATAGAATTCTCTGTAGGTCCATCCATGTTGTTGTAAATGGCAGTATTTTGTTCTTTTTTACAGCAGAGTAGTATTCCATTGTGTAGATATACCACATTTTCTGTATCCACTCTTCTGATGATGCACATTTGGGCTGGTTCCAAATCTTAGCTATTGTAAAGAGTGTGGTGATGAACATTGGGGAACAGGTATACCTTCGAGTTGATAATTTCCATTCCTATGGGTATATTCCCAGCAGTGAGATAGCTGGGTCATATGGTAGATCTATCTGCAATTGTTTGAGGAACCTCCATACCATTTGCCATAGAGGCTGTACCATTTTGCAGTCCCACCAACAATGTAGGAGAGTTCTTTTTTTCTCTGCAACCCCACCAGCATTTATCGTTCACAGTCTTTTGGATATTAGACATCCTAGCTGGAGAGAGATGGTACCTCAATGTGGTTTTGATTTGCATTTCCCGAATGCTGAGTGATGTTGAGCATTTTTTCATATTTCATATAGATACCCAGTTATCCCAGCATCATTTGCTGAAGAGGCAGTCTCTTCCCCAATGTATAGGCGTGGTGCCTTTGTCAAAGATCAGATGGATGGAGGTGTGTGGGTTGATTTCTGGATTCTCTATTCTATTCCATTGATCAGTGTGCCTGTTTTTATGCCAGTACCATGCTGTTTTGGTTATTATAGCTTTGTAGTATAGTTTAAAGTCAGGTAGTGTTATGCCTCCAGCTTTATTTTATTATTATTTTTTTTTTTTGCTCTGCATTGCTTTGGCTATGTGTGGTCATTTGTTATTCCATATAAATGTCTGGATATTTGTTTTTCATTTCTGAGAAAAATGTCATTGGAATTTTGATGGGGATTGCATTGAATTTGTATATTACTTTGTGTAGTATGGACATTCTCAGAATGTTGATTCTTCCAATCCAAGAACATGGGATATCTTTCCATCTTCTTGTGTCCTCATTAATTTCTCTCAGCAGTGGTTTGTAGTTGTGTGATTAATTTCCCCCTTAGTACTTCTTTTGCAGTATCCCACAGGTTTTGGTATGATGTATCATTATTTTCATTAGTTTCAATAAATTTTTTGATTTCCTGCTTGATTTCTTCTTGGACCCATATGTCATTAAGTAGAATGCTGTTTAATTTCCATGTGTTTGTATAGTTTCCAGAATTTCACTTGTTATTGAATTCTAATTTTAGTCCACTGTGTTCTGAAAAAATACATGGGATAATTCCAATTTTTTAAAATTTGTTGAGACCTGATTTGTGACCTAATATGTGATCTATCCTGGAGAATGATCCATGTGCGGATGAGAAGAATGAATATTCTGAGGTTGTTGGATGGAATGTTCTGTAGATATCTGCCAAGTCCAATTGGTCTAAAGTATTGTTAAGATCTTGTGTTTCTCTGCTAATTCTTTGCCTAGTTGATCTGTCCAATATAGACAGTGGGGTGTTCAGGTCCCCTGCTATTATACATTTTAGTGTCTATTTCCTTCTTTAGGTCTAATAGAGTTTGTTTTATAAATCTGGCTGCTCTGACATTGGGTGTGTATATATTTATGATTCTTTTGTCTTCTTGATGGATCAGTCCTTTTATCATTATGTGGTGGCCCTTATTATCTCTTTTTATGGTTTTTAGTTTAAAGTCTGTTTTATCAGATATAAGAATAGGTACTCTAGCTCATTTTTCATTTCTGTTTGCATGGTAAATCTTTTTCCATCCTTTCACTCTTAGTCTATGTGAGTCTTTATGGGTGAGATGGGTCTCTGGAAGGCAGCACTTTGTTGGGTCCTCCTTTTTAATCCAGTCAGCCAGTCTGTGTGTTTTGATTGGGGAATTTAAGCCTTTTACATTAAGAGTTGTTATTGAAAAGTGTTGATTTAATCCTAGCATTTTATTGATTATTGCTTGGATGTCTTAGGTGTCTTTTGTTCCTTTCTTTCTGATTTACTGTTTTTTTTTTTTATTTGTTGGTTCCTTGGGTTGTAGATAGCATTTTTGTTTGTTTGTTTTCTCTTAATGAATGCCATTTTTATTATACTCGTGGGTTTTGGTTTTTCTTGGGTTTTTATGGCAGTGGTAGTTATTTTTCAGGTACCAAACCCAGTACTCCCTTGAGAATTTCTTGTAACAGTGGTCTTGTGGTAGTGAACGCCTGCAGTATTTATTTGTCTGAGAAATATACTATTTGCCCTTCATTTCAGAAGGATAGCCTTGTGGGGTAGAGTATTCTTGGCTGGCAATCTCTGTCTTTTAGTATTTTGAATATATCATCCCATTCCTTTCTGGCTTTTAGCATTTGTGATGAAAAGTCTGACGTTAGTCTGGGGCTTTCTTATAGTTGGCTTGACGCTTCTCTCTTGCAGCTTTTAAGATTTTCTCTTTGTCTTTGAGTTTTTCCAGTTTGATTATAACATGTCTTGGAGAAGACCTTTTTGGGTTAAATATAGTTGGGCCAATTTGAGCTTCCTGAATCTGAAGATCTGTGTCTTTTCCTATACCTGGGAAGTT
>NW_007726846.1:413696-493029 GCF_000696425.1 Galeopterus variegatus
GTTTTGTTTTGTTTTGTTTTCTCTTCATTGTTGGCATTTTAATTTTAGTAGTAGGTTTTGATTTTTCTTGAGTTTTTATGGCAGTGGTAGTTATTTTTCAGGTACCAAACCCAGTACTCCCTTGAGAATTTCTTGTAACAGTGGTCTTGTGGTAGTGAACGCCTGCAGTATTTATTTGTCTGAGAAATATACTATTTGCCCTTCATTTCAGAAGGATAGCCTTGTGGGGTAGAGTATTCTTGGCTGGCAATCTCTGTCTTTTAGTATTTTGAATATATTATCCCATTTCTTTCTGGCTTTTAGGGCTTGTGATGAAAAATCTGATGTTAGTCTTATTGGGGTTCCCTTACTAAAGCCAGAAATGTAGGATGCATCTTTGATTCTTTCCTTTTTCTTATCTCTCATATCAATTCTTGTGGTTTCTAACACAAAAAGTAGTTTATATTCAATCCCCATGTTCTGTTTTAAAAATGTGTTTTAGGTTATACAGAATTTTATTAATAATATATTTCGATTAATGGCAGACTATAATTATTGGTCCATACATGGCTGGTTTGTTTGCTTATTTATCTTAAATATGATTTTTTATTGTGGTAAAAACACAACATGAGATCTACAGTATTAATGAAATTTTAAGAGCACAATACAATATTGTTTACTATAGGCACAATGTTGTACAGCAGATCTCTAGAACTTATTTATCTTGTATAGCTGAAACTTTATACATGTGGAACAACAACTCCTCTTTTTCTCCTCAAGCCAGCCCCTGACAACCACCATTCTACTCTCTCCTTCTATGAATTTGACCATTTTATACTGCTCATGTAAGGAAAGTGGCACAGTACTGGTCCTTCTATGACTTGCTAATTTCACTTACTGTAATGTCCAGGTTTATTCATGCTGTCACATATGGAAGAATTTCCTTCATTTTTAAGGTGAAATAATATTCCAATATATGTGTATACAACATTTTCTTTATCCATTCATCCACTGATGAAAATTTGGATTGTTTCTGTATCTTGGCTATTGTGTGTAATGCTGCAGTGAACATGAGAGTGCAGATATCTGTTTGAGATCCTGATTTCATTTTTTTTGATATATACTCAGAAGTGGGATTGCCAGATCTTATGGTAATCTTACGTTTTAATTTTATGAGTACCCTGCATATGGTTTTCCATAGCAGGTGCACCATTTACACTCCCAGTGATGGCGTACAAGGGTTTCAGTTTCTCCGCATCCTCACCAGCACGTCTTATCTTTTGCTTTTATGATAATTACATCCTAACAGGTATGAAGTGATATATCATTGTGGTTTTGATTTGCATTTCCCTGATGATTAGTGGTGTTGAGCATTTTTTCATGTCCTGTTGGCCACTTGTATGTCTTCTTTGGAGAAATGTCTGTTCAGGTTCTTTGCCCATTTTTAAATCTGGTTATTTGTTTTTTTTGTTTTTTTGTTTTTTGCCATTGAGTTGTAGTAAGTTCCATAAATATAAAACATATGTTCTTTTCATTGAAAGATTGATTATATGTATTTGTGAAGTACAGATTTGAATATCAATACATGTATACAATATGTGGTGATCAAATCAAGATAATTAGTATACTCGCATTTACAAAACATAATCTTCATGACCCTTAATTAGTTTCCTGCTAACCCCCATCCCCCTCCTCCTATGGCACTTCTAATTAACACAGTTCTGTTCTCTCTTTCTTTAGAAAGTTCGATGTATTATTGTGATTCATTTTCTTTATTTCTATTTCGTTTTTTCTTTCTTTCTTTCCTTATTTCTTCTTCTCTCAGTTCCCACTTATGGATGAGGACATGTGGTATTTCTCTTTCCATGCCAGGCTTATTTCATTTAACATAATTTTCTCTAAGTTCATCCATGTTCTTGCAAATGGCAGAATTTCATTCTTTCTTATGGAAGAGTAGTATTCCATTGTGTTTATGTACACACACACACACACACACACACACACACACACACACACACCCCACATTTTCCTTGTCCAGTCATCTGTCAATGGACATTTAGGTTGATTCCAACTCTTGGCTACTATAAATAGAGCTGCCATAAACATGGGAGTGCAGGTATCACTTCTACATGATGATTTCCATTCCTTTGGGTATATACCCAGCAATGGGGTTGGTGCATCATATGGTAGTTCTACCTGTAGCTGTTTGAGGAATTTCTATACTGTTTTCCATAATGGCTACACTAATTTTCAGTCCCACCAACGGTGTAGGAGGGCTCCCCTTTCTTCACATCCTCACCAGCATTTGTTATTCTCTCTTTTTGATAATAGCCAGTCTATCTGGGGTGAGATGATATCTCAAAGTGGTTTTGTTTTGCATTTACCTGATGATTAGTGATGTTGAGAATTTTTTCATATACCTTTTGGCCATTTGTATGTCCTCCTTTGAGAAATGTATATTCAGCTCACTAGCCCATTTTTTAATTGGATTATTTGTTTTTTTACTGTAAAGTTGTTTGAGTTCCCTGTATATTCTGGATATTAATCCCTTGTCAGATGCATAGTTTGCAAATATTTTCTCCCATTCTGTAGGTTGTCTTTTCGCTCTCTTCATTGTTTCCTTTGCTATGCAGAAGATTTTTAGTTTGATGTAATCCTACTTGTATATTTTTTTCTTTTGTTGTCTGTGCATTTGAGGTCTTATTTGTAAAGTCTTTGCCCAGTCTAACACCCTGGAGTATTTCCCCTGTGTTTTCTTCTGAGAGTTTTAAATTTTCAGGTCTTACATTTTAGTGTTTAATCCATTTTGAAGTGATTTTGGTGTGTGGTGAGAGGTACAGATCTAGTTTTATTCTTCTACATATAGACATCCAGTTTTCCCAGCACCATTTATTGAAGAGGCTGTCCTTTCCTCATTGTATGTTCTTGGTGCCTTTGTTGAAGATCAGTTGGCTGTATACACATGGGTTGATTTATGGGTTCTCTATTCGGTTCCATTTGTCCATGTGTCTGTTTTTATGCCAGTACCATGATGTTTTGGTTACTATAGCTTTGTAATATAGTTTGACATCAGGAAGTGTAATGCCTGCAATATTATTTATTTATTTATTTATTTGGTAAGGATTGCTTTGGCTATTCAGAGTCTTTTGTTTTTCCATATGAATGTTAGGTTTGTTTTTTCTATTTCTGTGAAGAATGTCATTGGTATTTAGAGGGGATTGCATTGAATCCGTAGATTGCTTTGGGTAGTATGAATATTTTCATGATGTTAACTTTTCAAATCCAAGAGCATGAAATGTCTTTCCATCTTTTTGTGTTCTTTTTAATTTCCTTCAGCAGTGATTTGTAGTTCTCATTGTAGAGATCTTTCACCTCCTTACTTAAATTTATTCCTAGGTATTTTATTTTATTTTTTTTGGTGACTTTTTTTCTACTAGTTTGTTGTTAGAGTATAAAATCACTAGTGATTTTTGTATATTGATTTTGTATCCTGCAACCTTACTGAATTTGTTTATCAGCTCTAAGAGTTTTTGGTAGAGTCTCTTGGGTTTTCTATATAGGAATCATGTCATCTGTGAACAGGGACAATTTGACTTCATCTTTTCAAATTTGGCTGTCCTTTGTTTCTTTTTCTTGTCTAATTGCTCTGGCAAGTACTTCCAATACTATGTTAAATAGGAGTGGGCATCCTTGTCTTGTTCCCTTGTCACTCCTCATGCCCACGATGTGAGGGACAGATTCATACTGGTAGCATACCCATTACCAGAAATTACTTTTGTACCCTGTGTCCCCCAACCAATTATCCTCCAACCTTCCTTCCCCTCCCCCTTTGCCCCTTACTCCACTTTGTAGCCCTAGGAATGTTCCCTCCCTCTGTAAGACCAATGCACTACTGTGGCTTTCTTTCCTTCCTTCTTTTTCTCTTTGCTCCCACATATGAGTGAGCACATGAGGTAATTATCCCTCTGTGCTTTGCTTATTTCACTAAACATAAGTTTCTCCAGGTTCATCTATGTTGTTGCAAATGGGAGTATTTCATTCTTTTTATGGTAGAGTAGTATTCCATGGTGTATATATACCACAGTTTCCTTATCCAGTCATCCACTGATAGACATGTAGGTTGGTTCCATGTATTGGCTATTGTAAACAGAGCTGCAATGAACATGGGAGTGCAGGTATCCCTTCGACATGATGATTTCCATTCCTCTGGGTATATACCCAGAAGAGGGCTTGCTGGATCATATGGAAGATCTATCTGTAGTTGTTTGAGAAAACTCCATACTGTTTTCCATAGTGGTTGTACTAATTTACAGTCCCATCAACAGTGTAGGAGTGTTCGCTTCTCTCCACACCCTCGCCAGCATTTGTTATTCACCATCTTTTTGATTATAGCCAGTCTAACTGGGGCGAGGTGGTATCTCAATGTAGTTTTAATTTGCATTTCCCTGATGACTAGTAATGTTGAGCATTTTTTCATGTAGCTGTTGGCCATTTGAATGTCTTCCTTTGAAAAATATCTATCTAGCTCCTTTGCCCATTTTTTAATTGGGTTATTTGGGTTTTTTTTTTTTTTTGCTATAATTGTAAAAGATCTTACAATGAATATCTTAAGAGTTTAGAAATATTCTTTATGACTTAATTAAAACCCTTCAATAAAATGAATGAATGAATGAATAAGAGACTTGCTGGTTCCATATGGAATCCTTAGATAAGGTATAATGGGACAGGGCCGGTTTTCTGATCATTTAAACTGTGAGTAAAAACATTGCTCTATTCCGCAATATTGAAAGATTTCTTTTGGGCCCCTCCTTTATTTAATGATATACTCTAAGTTTTTTATTGCTGTATAATTGCTTGAGTTCTAAGTATATTCTGTATATAAGATCATGCCATCTGTGAACAGAGATCATTTTACTTCTTCCTTTCTGATTTGGGTGCTTTTACTTCTTTTTGTTGCCTAGTTGCTCTAAGACATCAAGCACTATATTAAATAGAAGTGGCAAAAGTGGGCATTCTTGTTTTGTTCCTGATCTTAGAGAAAACGTTTTCAGGTTTTCACTGCTGAGTGTGATATTTGTTATGGGCCTGTCATATAAGGCCATTATTGCATTGAGGTACATTCCTTTTATATCTAATTTATTGAAAAACTTAAAAAAATTATTTTATTGTATTAATTTTTTTGCTAGTTCTTTTTAATCATTTTAAAATATTTATTTTAATTGCTACATTGTCATTTGCATATATTTATGGGGTACAATCTGATATTTTGAGATGTTTTATCATGAAGGAATATTGGATTTTGTCAGATTATTTTTTGCATCTACTGAGATAATCATGTTATTTTCTTTATTTATTCTGTTATTGTGGTATGTCACATTAATTGAATTGCATATGTTGAACCATTTTTGCATTCTAGGGGGTAAATCCCACTTGATCATGGTGTGTGATCTTTTTACTGTGGTGATGAATTTGTTTTGCTAGTATTTTGTTGAGTATTTTTGCATCTATATTCATCTGGGATATTGGCCTGTAGTTTTCTTTTCATGTGCTGTCTTTGTTTGGCTTTGGTATCAAGGTAATGCTGGCCTCATACAATGAGCCTGGAAGTACTCCCTTTTATTCAGTATTTTGGAAGAGTGTAAGAAGGATAGATCTTAATTATTTGTATGTTTGATAGAATTCACCAGTGAAGTCATCTAGTCCTAGGCTTTTCTTTGGTTGGAATTGTTTAATTACTGATTCAGTCTCATTTGTTACTGATCTTTTCCGATTTTCTATTTCTTCATGATCCAGTCTCAGTAGGTGTTATGTTTCCAGGAATTCATATATTTCTTCTAGTTTATACAGTTTGTTGCATATAATTATTCATAGTAGTCTCTTATGATTCTTTTTATTTTGTGGCATCGGTTGTAATGTCTCCTCTTTCATTTCTGATTTTGTATATTTGGGTCTTCTCTCTTTTTTTCTTTGTATAGCTAAGGGTATTTTTTGATGTTTTTAAAAACAATTTATAGTTTTGTTTATTTTTTTCTATTTTTTAAAATATATTTTTCTATCTATTTTTTCTATTTTTTTCCATTCTTTATTTTGTTTATTTCTGCTCTCATCTTTATAATTCTCTTCCTTCTGCTTTGAGCTTAGTTTGTTTTTCTTCTTTTCCTTTCTTAAAATATAATGTTAATTTCTTTATTTGAGATATTCCTTTTGTAATGTAGGCATTTATCACTATAAACTTCCTTCTTAGTACTGTGTTTGCTGCATCCCCTAAGTTTTGGTGTCGTGTGTTTTGTTTTTGTTGTCTTAAATATTTTCTAATTTTCCTTTGATTCTTGTTTGACCCATTTATGTTCAGGAGTGTGTTAATTAGTACACATTTGTGAATTTTCCAATTTTCCTTCTGTTATTGATTTGTAATTTTACTTCATTGTGGTCTGAAAAGATACTTGGTATGACCTCAATCTTCTTAAATTTGTTGAAACTTGCTTTGTGAGCTAATATGTGATCTCTCCTGGAGAATGTTCTATATGCACTTGAGAAGAACATACTTCTGTTGCTTTGGGTGGCATGTTCCATATATGTGTGTTAGGTTCATTTGTTTATAACATTATTCGAGTCTGCTGTTCTCTTATTGATTTTTTGTCTGAAAATTGTATCCATTATTGAAAGTGAGGTATGTAAGCCTTGTACTATTATTGTATTTCTGTCTTTTTCTCCCTTCAGATCTGTCAGTGCTTGCTTTATTTATTTAAGTGTATTGATGTTGGTTGCATATATATTTATAATTATTATATCTTCCTTATAAATTGACCTTCTTTATAGTTCATGAAAGTTTTTGTTTTAAAGTCTGTTTTGTGTGATATGGGTATAGCCACCCCTGCTCTTTGTTACCATTTTTTCATCCCTTCACTTTCAGTCTATGTGTGTCATTAATTCTAAAGTGAATGTATATAAGCAGAATATTGTTAGATCTTATTTTCTTTTTTAATCTATTCAGACACTCTATATCTTTGGATTGGGGAGTTTAACCCATTTATGTTTAAATTAATTATTGGTAGATAAGGACTTTCTAATGCCATTTTGTTAATTGTTTTCTATGTGTATTGTAGTAATTTTGTCCCTCTTTCCTCTATTGCTATCTTCCTTAGTTATTTGTTGATTTTTTTCTTGTAGTGATATGTGTATTTTCTTTGTGGTCACACTCGGGCTTACATAAAATATATTTTTGTTATAGTAGTCTATTTTTTTTTCCTTTTTGTCTTTTTTACTGACCGGTAACGGGATCGCAACCCTCAGTGTCACACCCATACTGGTGATCAGCAACGGGATCGCAACCCTCGGTGTTGCGCCCGCACCGCGCTCAGCCAGTGAGTGGGAACCGGTCTCCACATGGGATACGAACCCTCGGCGGGAGCGCTGCCGCGCTCCCAAGCGGCTCACTCTCCAGTGTGCCACCGGGCCTGCCCTATAGCAGTCTATTTTAAGCTGATGACAACTTAACTTCAATTGCATATAAAATCTCTATACTTTTACCTCTTCACCAACCCTTTATATTATTGATGTTACAATTTACATCTTTTTATATTTATGCCTATTAACGAATTTTTGTAGTTGTTTTTCTTAATACTCTTTGTGTTTTATACTTTATACTGGAATTAACAGTGATTTAAACAAAGCCATTATAGGATTACAGTATTCTATACTTGTCTGTATATTTGCTTTTGCCAGTGAGTTTTATACTTCCATGTTGTTAGAGTCCTTTTGTTTCAACCTGATAAACACCTTTTAGTATTTCTTGTAAGGCAGGTCTAGTGGTGACAAAATCCCTCAGCTTTTGTTTGCATGATAAAGACTTTATCATTTCTTCATTTTTGAAGAATAGTTTTGCCAGGTAAAATACTTGGGGTTGGTCGATTTTTTTTTTTCTTTCAGCACTTTGAATATTTTATTTACTCCCTTCTGGCCTGTAAGGTTTCTGCTGAGGAATCCACTGGTAGTCTTAGGGGGGATTCCTTATATGTGATGAGTAGCTTTTCTATTGTTTTCCCAAACATTTTTTGACCTTCAACAATATGATTGTAATGTATCTCAGTATAGACCTCTTTGAGTTCATCCTATCATAATCATTTGAGTTTTATGAATCTGGATGTCCATTTCCCTCCCTGTGTTTGGGAAATTTTCAGCCATTATTTCTATAAATAAGCTTTCTTCCCTATTCTCTCTCTCTTTTCTCATTCTGGGACTTCCATAATGATCACTGATGGTATCCAATAAGTACCTCAGGCTTTCTTTACTCTTTTGCATTATTTTTTCTTCTTGTTTCTCTGACTGGATAATTTTAAATGACCTGTCTTTGAGTTTGCTTATTATTTTTTCTGCCTAATCAAGTCTGCTGTTGAAGACCTAGTCTTTTGTTCTAGTGAATTTTTCAATTTAGTTATCATATTCTTCAGATCAAGAATTTCTGTTTAGTTCTTTTTTATGGCTTTTCTTTATGTTGTTGATGATAATCTCATTTTATTCATGTATTATTTTCCTGACTTTACTTAGTTGTCTATAGGTGTTTTCTTGTAATTCACTGAACTTCTTTATGATGATTGTTTTGAATTCTTTATCATGCAATTCTTAAATCTCCATTTCTTTTAGAGATTCTCTGATTCTTCATGTTCATTGTAGCTTTTTGTCAATGTGTGTACATTTGAAGAAACAGCAACCTCTCCTAGTCTTAATGAACTGGTTTCAAGAAGGAAAGACTTTTACCAATCTGCCTACCTAGAGTTTGTAGGAGCCTGTCAAATCTTTTCTATGGATGTGTCTTCTTTGGACCTATGTGTGTAAATTCCTAATTAAATCAGAGTTACTGTTTTCTTTCTTTTCTCTCTCTCTTTCTTTTTTTTTTTTTTTCAGAAGCTCATAATCATTTGCTCCCTTTGGGTTCTGTCTTCTGTAACATAGGCCAGGATGTTGGAAACATACTCCATTCCTCTGCCTTATTCCCTGTGGAGAAGATCTGAGTTCTGAACCTTCTCACAATTTTGCTGAGTTGTGCTAGGTGAAGTGGGTCACCTGCCACTTTTCTTTTGTTCTTAGCTGCTCCCACCAAACTATGAGGGTTCTGTCAGCACTCTGGATGAGGTGCAACAGAAACTGGCCCCTTGAGCAGTGCACTGAAAGCTTAGGGACATTTTGGTACACTCCAATCCTCTCCCTCCCTCCTTGGGGAGAAACCTCAGACTGTCCTTCTCTCAATTTCACAGAGCCATGCTGTCCAAAGTAAGTTACCTACCCCTTTTTCTTTCTTCTTAGCTGCCCCCAGATGTTCAAGCTCTGCTGGAATCTGGGTGAAGTGAGACAGAAACTGAAAGGCAGTACATTGAAAGGCTGTAGCCATTGAAAACACAATCAACTCTCTTCCTAAAAGGGAGAAGTTGCAGGCCAATGTGATCTCTCTCAGTGCTGAGCTGTGCCAGTTTCAGGGAGGGCTGATGCAAGTTAAGTGAAATTGTTCTTTTTACCCATTTCAATGTGGCTATTCCTGGTTTTGTACTTGTCTAGACTACTGTAAATTTATAACTGGATTCTGGATCTCATAAAGGTTCATTGGTCCTTTGTTAAATTGGTATTTTTGTGGGGGAATGAGGGCTTTGACTTTCCTATTCCACCATCTTGGTGACATTAGTCTTATTATACTTTTAACAACTGTAAACCCACCACTCAACCTTTGAAATGAAAAATTATTAATAACCTATGTAATGCTCCCCTTTCCTATTCCTTTGCCTCTCCCTCTCACACTTAGCCTATATCCTGAATGTACCACTTACCGTTTTCTTGCCTTTCAAAAAATTGTGATTGGAATCACATATTAAAATCATAGGAACATATGCATAATTAATGTATTGATTAGTTTAATTTTTAACTTTATAAAACCATGTGTGTTTTATGTAGCCTTCTCAAATTTTTAGTTTGATGTTATATTACTAGTATTTATTCCTATTGTTTTGAGTAGTTGTAGTTCACTCATTTTCACCATTTTATAATTTTGCACTTTATGATTATACATCAGCTTATTCATCCATTCCCCTTCAAATTGGTATGTGGGATTTTTTTCTTTCATTTTTCCTATTTTTGTTTTTTTTTGCAAATAGTGCTGCCATGAACATTCTTGTATGTGTCTCCTTGTTGAATTCATATACTATCTTCCATTTCCACCCCAATCATCCCAGCCTAAGCTACTGTCACCACTTTCCTAAACTGCCTTAAAATCTTCACTGTTTCTTTTCCTGCTTCAGTCCCCACAGGAATGAAAGCAATTTTTTCAAAACACAAACTTTACTACTTACCTTTAAAAATACTGCTTCATTTAGGAATTTTTAATAAAAAACAAACGAACAAACAAAACAACTAGTATGGCTATGAGCTGGGACCAATATGGCTCAAGTCTACCTTTGTTTTAATATATATATAAAAGTATATATTTTATTTATTTTACATATTCATGGGTCATGGAACTGACCGTTAGCATCCGTACCCAAGATGTGATGAACAGATCAATACTGTCAGCATACCCACCATCACAAATCACTATTATTCCCTGTGTTCCCCACCCAACCTCTTTCCAACACCCCTCCCTCGTTCCACCCCCTATGTTGCAACCCAAGGTGTGTTCTCTCCCTTTGCAAGTCCAGCACACCACTGTGATTTTTCTTTCCTTTGGTCTTTTTTTCTTAGATCCCACTTATGAGTGACAACATGTGGTTTTTTTCCCTCTATGCCTGGCTTATTTCACTTAACATAATTTTCTCTAAGCTTATCCATGTTGCTGTGAGTGGCAGAGTTTCATTCTTTTTTATGGCAGAGTAGCATTCCATTGTGTATATATACCACATTTTCCTTATGCAGTCATCTGTTGATGGACATTTAGGTTGGTTCCATATCTTGGCTATTATAAATACAGTTTCAATGAACATGGGAGTGCATGTATCCCTCTGACATGATGATTTGCATTCCTTTGGGGATATACCCAGAAGTGGGATTGGTGGATCATATGGTAGATCTATCTGTAGTGGTTTGAGAAAACTTCATATTGTTTTCCATAGTGGCTATACTAATTTACAGTCCCACCAACAGTGTAGAAGAGTTCCCCTTTCTCCACATCCTTGCCAGCATTTGCTATTTTCAGTCTTTTTGATTAAATCCAGTCTAAGTGGGATGCAATGATATCTCAGTGTGGCTTTAATTTGCATTTTCCTGATGATTAGTTATGTACAGCATTTTTTAAAGTATTTATTGGTGATTTGTATGTCTTCCTTCAAAAAATGTCTATTCAGCTCCTTTACCCATTTTTAATAGGGTTGTTTGATAATTTTCTGTGTAGTTGTTTGAATTCCTTGTATATTCTAGATATTAATCCCTTGTTGGATATATAGTTTGCAAATAATTTCTTCCATTCTGTAGGTTGTCTTTTCACTCTGTTGATTGTTTCCTTTGTTGTGCAGAAGCTTTTTAGTTTGATATAATCCCATTTATTTTTCTTTTGTTCCATGTACTTTTGGGGTCTGATTCATAAAGTCTTTGCCCAATCCAGAAGTGTTTCCTCCATGTTTTCCTTTAGTAGTTTTACAGTTTCAGGTCTTATCCTTAAGTCTTTAATCCATTTTGAGTTGACTTGGGTATATGGAGAGAGATGCAGGTCTAGTTTCATTCTTCTGCATATGGATGTCAATTTTTCCAAGCACCATTTATTAAAGAGGCAGTCTTTTCCCCAATGTATGTTCTCACTGCCTTTGTCAAAGATCTGTGGGCTGTAAGTATGTGGGTTGATTTCTTGGTTCTCTATTCTGTTCTATTAAACTGAGTGTCTGTTTTTATGCCAGAACCATGCTGTTTTGGTTACTATAGCTTTGCAGTATAATTTGAGGTCAGGTAGTATAATGCCTCTGGCTTTATTTTTTTGTTCAGGATTGCTTTGGCCATTTGGGGTCTTTTTTTGTTCCATATAAATGTTACGATTGTTTTTTCCATTTCTGTGAAGAATGTCATTGCTATTTTGATGGATATTGTATCGATGCTGTAGATCACTTTGTTTAGTATGGACATATTCACAATGTTGATTCTTCCATTCCAAGAGCATGGAATGTCTTCCAATCTTTTTGTGTCCTCTTGAATTTCTTTCAGTAGTGATTTGTAGTTATCTTTGTACAGATCTTTCACCTCCTTGATTAAATTGATTCCTAGGTATTTTATTTTTTTTGGTGACTATTTTAAATGGGATTGCTTTCTTGATTTCCTTTTCTACTTTAAACTTCATGTATTTGGACCACTATCCCTCTTGTCCACTGTGTTTTACAGCCTTCTTTTATTTCCTCAGACATGAGAAACTTTATTTTATCTTGAGCTTTCAAACATGTTATTCATCCTCCTAGAATACCTTCTCCTAGTTCCTCACATATGTGACTTTTTCTTATCCTTTTAGTCTCATATAATATACAACTTCCTCAGAGAAGCCTTCTCATACCAGTCTATGTAAGTGGATTCCTACTATATACTCAGTGTCTGATATGGTGCCTGGCTCCAGTGAAATGTGCAATGAACATCTATAAAATAAAGAAAGAAATTATTAAATAGTTAATATGGTTGATATGGAGTTGAGATATAAATAATGAACATATATCATAGTAGAACTGTGAAATATATGTGTGTGTGTATATATGTATATGTGTGCATGTATATATACACATACATATTTATATTTTATACCATGGCCTTGATTTCAAAAATATTTAATCAGATATGCTAGTTACTACAGAGATTCAACCATATAGTATGAAATTTTTTCTCTCGACTGCATTTTACATCATCAAATGGGCAGACTATAATAGTACCAAATACATAAAATAGATTGTATGAGGAGATGTCACTGAGTCTTGTTGGTTTGACATTTTTATGTTTAGAAGCAGTAATTTTGATCTATCCCTGCTACATTGAGTGGAATGAATTTAGTAAGTGAAGACAGAGAGTAATGCGAATGGTTTTAAAAATGCAAATATGGAGTCAGCCTTTTAAAAGACTGGGTCATTAGACAGACCTGCTTACACTGGGAAGCTTTTTGCCAGCGATAAGCATGGTTAAAAGGATGTGGTTCTATCCCATGAAAGCATTGTATGATAATTTTCAAATGTCAGAATGAATTTAGTGTAATCTCACAACTCAAATGTCACCTAAAAAGCAAGAATTACACAAAATTACTTGTGGAAGCCATGTGAATTGGATGATCCTTTGACTTTGGGCAATTCAGATGCATTTACAAAAAAATGCATAGTTTCAAAATGGGAAGGAAGCTATTGGGGCGACATGCTCTTTTAGTGAGTTAATAAAACCAGAGGCACAGTTAGGCACTTCTGTAATTTAAAAGAACTGAAGAACTGGTAAAAGGCTAGGACACCCTTAGTTTCTTTTAAATTTCAGCATTAACATTAATGGAAATTATTGCATGCTTCTTTCCACATTTCTGAATAAAGTGAAAATAGCAACTTTATGGGGATATGTTTTCAAAGTGCTTTGAAAATCACTAAGTAGTATGGATGCTCATTTGAAAGCAGTAGGTTTTGTTGTCTATTTGTAGCCATTTTTTTCTCATGTTTCACATCAGGTTTTTGTCCTTGGTTGATAGTTGTCTTCCTTAAAGCCCTTGTTCTCACATGTAAACTCTAAAGAAAATCTGAACTCCTTCTCTTATTTTTAATTTAACCGTACCTTGATTTATAAAAACAAAACAAAACAATATTTTGGGCAATTTATAACTCTTCATTTTTTCTCTCCCTTTCTTTTCTCTTAATCTCATTCTTGCTATCTTTTCTCTCTGTCTATAGAAAGCGAAAAAGCAAACACCACTCACTCTCCTGTTAGTTCATTTGATGGTGATGTTAAGTATGCATTTAACGTCTACAAAACTGGTGTTCCACTTACTATCTTTCTACCTTAAGGCACTGATTTGTTCCTGAAATTAAGTATTAAGTCTGTTTAGACTATGTAGTCAGTTAATCTGTTTGATTAAGGATATAAGAATCAATATACATTGTTTACATTGGGACTCTCAAAATGACATGACATACAAGGGCAGTCAAATTTCTTTAATAGCAGATTATGTGATATGTAAAATTCATCAACCCTGTATCTTTCCCCTTGCTTTTAATTGAGAGTCTTTGCCTAAGGGAAGAGTCAGAGCCTGTAGATCAGATCTGGTAGAAAAAACAGGCATTTGGTAGGTAGGAGCTACCAAATGTGCAACTTTTATTTTGTTTGTGCAACTTTATTTTTCTTTCCTGTGCTCTTATAAGGATAAGTTTAATTCATTTTTTTTTATAATTTTTATTTTGTCAATATACAATGTAGTTGATTATTGTGTCCCATCACCGAAACCTCCCTCCCTCTCCCCCCTCCCACCCAGGTGTGTCCCCTCCATTTTCTTGTTGTAAGAACTTCAAAAAAAAAATTGTGGTTGTTATATCTTCCCCCCCCCCCCCCCCGTTTTTTTTGTTTATTTTGTTGTTGTTGTTGTTGTTTGTTTGTTTGTTGTGTGTGTGTGAGTGTGTGTGTGTATGTGTGTGTGTGTGTGTATGTATGTGTGAATTGATTCATTCACCTTTAGCTCCCTCCAATAAGTGAAAACATGTGGTATTTCTTTTTCTCTGCCTGACTCGTTTCACTCAATATTATTCTCTCAAGGTCCATCCATGTTGTTGCAAATGGCAGTATTTCATTCGTTTTTATAGCTGAGTAGTATATCCAAAGGAATGGAAATCATCAAGTCGAAGGTATACCTGTCCCCAACGTTCATTGCAGCACTCTTCACAATAGCCAAGAGCTGGAATCAGCCCAAATGTCCATCATCGGATGAGTGGATACGGAAAATGTGGTATATCTACACAATGGAATACTACTCAGGATAAGTTTAATTCAAATGAGCCTTTGCCACTGTGATGTAAAAGCCAGATTAGAAGATTAATAATCAATAAATCTTTACTAGAAGTAGTGGCCAATCAGTGCTCTCCATAATATAATTTTTAGTTTTAGCTAGACCACACAATTGTGTGACACTGTGCAAAGTGATTTCACATCTATGATTTTACTTTATCATTCATGTTACTTAATGTGGTTGATGTAGTCAACAAATATTTGTTGAGCAACTACTACTTACTAGGTTGTTTGCAATATAGCAAAAACAAAATAAACACTGATTTTGGCTTCTCTAAGCTTATGACCTAATTAGTATAATTGTTTTTAAATGTTTAATAAGACTTCTGACACTTCTGCCTTTGCCTCCTGTCATTATTCGTAGCAGAACTGGCAATATGTTTATTTTATAGATCATCAGACAATGGGATAATTACATTTAAAAACACAGTGCCTTTTAGCACAAAAATATAAGAAAACTTAAAGTGCTATCCTCTCCCATCCTCAGAGAGCACTAAAAACCCTAAGAGTTCTGCGTGTGTTAAGATGTTTTAATCATTTTGACCTCTGACTAATTTAGGAACTTTTTTTGAACTTCAAATATCATCTCTTATTCTTAAATTGATGTCATGATATAGTAAAAGATCATGGATTTAGAATTAGGTAATCTGAACTTGAGTCATATCTCTGTAAAACTTATTGTATTGATATTAGGAAATCTCCTAACTTGTTTTTGGTTTTCTTATCTGCAAAATAAGGGGTGTCTTTGTCTGTTGTGTGTTGCTGTAGCAGAATACCTGATACTGGGTCATTTGTAAACAATAGAATTTTATTTGGCTCATGGTTCTGGAGACCAGGAAGTCCAATAGACTGGTGCCAGCATCTGGTGAAGGTCTTTGTGCTGCGTCATCTCATGGCAGAAGGCAGAAGGGTGAAGAGCATGGGAGGGTGAAAGAAAGAGACAGAGAGGGCCATACTTGCTTTTATAACAACCCAATCTCACAATAATGAATACACTCTCATGATGATAATATTAATCCATTATTGAGGGTAGAGCCCTTACAGTCTAGTCATCTCTTAATGGTCCCACCTCTTGGATTTGTCACAATGGCAATTAAATTTCAACTTGAGTTTTTGAAGGGACATTCAAACCATAGCAATGGGTTTTTAAATGGGGTTGCTATTGGCTTTTTGGGTAGGACAGTTCTTTATTGTTTAGCATCCCTGACCCCTGCCCTCTAAACATCAGTAGTAAGCGCCATTGTGACAACTCAAAAATGCATTCCCTCCAATATTTTCAAACGTCTTTTGGGAGTGGTTCAGAACAGTTGAGAACCAGCTGGCCATCTTGTATTCCATTCAGCCCTAAAATCCTTATAAATCTTTGGAAGTCTCCAAAGAACAACTTGGCTTAGAGTAGCCAACCATGGAAGTTCTTTTAACTTCCCAATCTATCTGCATCTGCTTCCATACTTTTTTTCCCTCTTCCAAAGGGGATGGAATCTTCTGTCTCAAGCTATGCTCTGTAATCTATTTCTTTCTTTTTTGCATTATCAATCATTTCTTTTCGCCACTGAATATATACATTATTCTTAACTCAATCCTTTCCATCAGCTTTAAACAGACTCAAATCACTCCTGTTTAAAACACACCATAAAACAACTAAACTAAACTAACATACATTCTCTATTGATCTTTGTTGTTGCCAGCTCTTTTATTAAGGTTACTGATGGGCATTTTCCATCTTCATTTGACTTGAGTTCTCAGTAGCATTCCATGTGGGCCAATCTCCTCCCTTCTTGGAATATTCTCTTTTTTTGTGTTCTGTGACAACCCACTTTCTTATTTTCCTCTTACCTCTCTGGTGCCTCTTGCTATCTCCTCTTATTCCCATTGTTACATCAGTAAATGTTGGAGTTCCTCAGGGACTGACTCTGGACCCTTTCCTCTTCTCACTCTTTTCTCTTTCCCTGATGATCTCATCTATACCCACACACAGCTTCATTTACTGACTATATACATATGACTTACAAATGTGTATCTCTAGCCTAAATATCTCCTCTAAATTTTAACACATATGGCTAACTCTTTCTTTTACATTCTCGCTTGTATACCCCAAAGGCATTTTAAGACTTTCATGTATAAAATTGAACTTCTGGTTTTCCCTCTCAACTTGGTTCTTACCCCCTTAGTCTTTCTCATCTAGGTTAGTTTTTCTACCCTCTACCCTTTTCCTCAAGTATGAAATCTTAGCATCATCTTCTATGCCTCCATCTGTATCACATTGCCTTCCTCCACATAAATTTGGTCACTAAATCCATTTTTCTCCATCTCCTCTGCCATCACCCTAGTCCAAGCTAAAACCATGTCCTTTTTGTTGTCCTTTGCTTACTTCTAGAATGGCGGAACTTCCTGTGGGGACCAGCACTTGAGCTCTGTGGTTGAGCCTAATTGCTGCTTTGCTGCTGACTGTCTGAGGAAAGCTTTTTGTGCAGCTCAGGTTTTAATTGTTGACCTTGTAAGCACTTCCAGCTCTTGTGAGGTCTGGTACACCCAGGTTGTGTGGAAACTCTGTTCTGGGCCTGAGTCTTTTCTGCAAACTGCAACCCCTGCAGTTTTATATTCCTGACCAGTCTCCACTGAGTGGTCTTGTGCTGATTGGAGGGCAGATCAACTGTCTATGCTGTGCCCCAGTGTTTCCCAGGTGGTCCCGTCTCCCCCACTGCCCACACTCTAAGAACTTCCCATTGGATGGGCCATGTCCTTGTCTCTTGCAGTGATCCACAAGCCTCTGAATGGCTCTTTTTTTCAGTTGTCTGTGGCCCCTTGCTCCTATGTGGGTCCATGGGAACCCTGTTAGTGGTCTAGCTGGTCTGGGAGCATCAAGGCCTTCTTCTACCCTGCAACCTCTGATCAACTTCATAGGAAGAGCACAGCTGCAGCTTTTGCCTGCTCTTGCTTGCTATGCTCACCAGGGTCAGCCTTGAATTTGCTGGGGCTCAAAGTGGTTAGAGTAGTCCTTTCTTTCTCTTATCGCATCTCTTCCTGACTTCATGAACTCCGTAGGTCTCTCCTCCTTTTCCACTGGGCTCTAGAGGCCCCAGCTTGGCAGTTGTTACTTTTAAATAGTTGTAAATTGGTTGATTGTGGGAGAGAGTAATGCTGTGTACTGTCTATTCCACCATTTTGACCAGAAGTCTCTAGAGTGATCTTTTTGAAACATAAGCCTGGTAAAGCCATTTTAATGGTTTCCAATTAGTATTAGTTAAAAAAAATTAACATGGTCTATAAAGCTTTGCATGGTCTAAGAAGCCTATCTTTCCAGTCCTGTTAATAATATGATCCCGCTGCATGCTACAACCCAGCCATATAGGGTTTTCAGTTTCTCTAATGTGCCATGCCTTCTCTTACCATAGGGTCTTACCAATGCTATTCCCTAAGCCTGGAATGCTTCTTTCCTCTTCATGTAGTTAATATCACTCATCTTTCACGTCTTAGTTCAGGTGTCACTTCCTTAGAGAAAACTTTCTTTAACCCATCAACTTAAAATATATTAGTTTGTCACAAAAATTGCTTCATTTCCTGCAGAACACTTATTTCAGTTCATATTTGTTTGTTCATTAGTGCAATTATTTGTCAGTGGCTCTCTCCCCAAGGAATTACACTACATTTTAGGCTCCATAAAGCTGTGAACCCATTCAACTTTCATTCCCTATTGTAACCCCAGTGCCTAATATAAAATCTGGCACATAATAATGCTCAATGAATATTATAGCAGAATTTAATGAACGGTCATTAATATAGAATGTTTTCTTTTTTTTATCATTCCCCTTAAGAAAAATTTAAAGTAGCATGCCAACAGGACTATTATTCCGCTTTTGATGCATGATAAATAATAAGGGCAAAATGACGAGCTTGAGGTAATTGGCAGATATTAAAATGAAAATCTCTTGCAGCACTTTGACTTTGTGATGTGACTACTTCCTCCTTTTTTTTTTTTTGGCAGCTGGCTGGTACATTCCTTCTATTTTTGAAACATAGTGGTAGACTTTTTTTTTCTTTTAGATTTTATTAGATGATCCAGATTTTTGTATACAATATAAATTCCCCATTAACCTCTGTGAGAGTAATCACAACACTTCTCTCTGGTGTTAGCTTATGCCTAATGATTCTTCTGAACTTCAAGATAATGTTTTAAATTCCATTCCAATCACACACACACACACACAAACACACACACCAGGGACATATTGAAGCACTAATTTCATATGAAAGGACTGTGGCTTTTTGCTTTGTCATTTTGTAGGGGATGACCATCCGTCCTCTTGTTGACTTGCTAGATGTGACAAGAAGAAGAGAGACCTCTCCAACTGTAAGTGAACAAATTCTCATTAGGGTAAGTAAGTTGTCTATATATCATCTAGGTAATCTTGTTGAATATATGTTAGGTCTTTTTATACTTGGAATTTTCTCTTTATAAAAGTAGACATAATTTTCTGACTTCTGAAGAGGTATTTGTTATTTTGCACTCATTTGTAATTTAAAAATAAAATAAAACAAAATAAAAGAAACTTCTTCTGATTAGGGAGTGAGAACACTGAGAATCTGGATTTTAGCCTTTGTGCTGTTGCTACCCAGCTTCCCATATTATCTTGAAATAGTCTTTCAGCTTCTTTGTGGATTTAGTTTCCTCAGTAATAAATTAAAATGGTTGTTTACATGATCTCCTTGGGCCTATCCAGGTTCAATAATCATGAATTATAAATGCTTTTACTTCAAGTTATTATTATGAGTGCTTTTAATTCCTTTATTGTGCTACTTCTTAATACTAGGCTAAATTATTCCTGTATCTTATTTTATTTTCTATTTCATATTATAAAGCAATTTCTTATAAATTTACCTGTGTAGACCATATGTAATTTTGGGGGGCATAGTTAATTCTTTGGTGGGTTTTTTATAATACCATGAATGGTTGAGAAATCTAAAGATTTTAACAGTTAAGTTGCAAAACACACTTTTTGAATTAGGATTTTAGAAGTACCCAGAATTGAAAGGAAAAATGCCTCATTTCTGCATTGGAAGTAAAGAGAGGGTCAGAGAAATGTAAAGGTGTAAACTTTATATCAGTTACTTTTATCTTACAGAAACAGAATTTGAAATGTTGATTATAGTATTGGACTATATTATAGAATATAACAATCAAATAGTGAAATATAGTGAGTCTTAAGAGTGATTTCAAGACAGATTTATTAATATTAAAAAAAGCTTAAAACTTAAAAGAGGGGAAGAACATTCAATGACAACCCTGTTTCTATCATCAATTTGGCACATATACTGGCTTTCTGCCTGTAAAACATGTAAGTTTTATGAATACTTATGTGTGTAAGAATGTGCACATATAAAAAGAACTAATTCAACTCTTTACATTCTTTTCTTCACATTTTAATATTTGATTGCTCAAGTTGTAAAAAGAAATCTGTTGGTGTTTTTATTGTACTTGAATGAAATTTTTATGTTAATTTGGAGGAAATTCATGTTTTTACTGTCCGGTTCCTGCCACATGAGAGAGTGACTTTAATGACTGCATAATACATTTTACATTGATAAGAAATAATTTATTTAAACAATTTATAGAATCAATTCAAGCTTTATTTTCTTTTTCCAACATTTTATTTTATAAAAATGTCAAGCCTCAGAATTCCAAAGAAAGTTCAATGAGGACCTATATATACTTTCCTTGGATCCGTTGTTACCTTTGCTATAATTTTTATCTCTCTGTACATACATGTTATTATTGTCATTTCCTGAATCATTTGAGGCTAAGTTACATTCTGACCATTTCCCCACTAAATACTTCAGCGTGTATTAATATTTTAGAAGAAAAAGAACATTTTAGAGCATAACCAGGATCTATTTATCAAATTCAGAAAGGTCAAAATTGATACAATAGCATTATCTAACGTAAGTCCATATTCAAAATTTTGCTAAATATCCCAATAATGTTTTTAGTAGTACCTTTTTCTTCTACTCTAGAATTATGCATTGCATCTAGTTGTCATATTTTTTAAATCGCCTTTAACATAAAACTTTTTCAGCTTTTCATAATCTTTCATGACACTGGCATTTTTGAAGAGTACATCCAAGTTGTTTTGTAGGATATCACTCAAGTTAAATTTATTGATCATCTTCTCATAAGTAGATTAAAGCTATGCATTTTTGTGATATTATATCAAATTAAACTTTTAATCTTAGTATTCAAAGCCCTTTGTTAACTGCTCCCTTTTCCCCACCCATATTTATCCAATCTTCTTTTTTATAATTCTCTTATAGAATTCCTTATTTTCTCCCATATATTTTACTCATGTTCACATTTCATAGAATGACTTCCTTTTACCTTCATAATCCCATTTAATCAGGGGCAGTCTCACAATGCATATTTTCATATAAGCCTTCTCTAACTACACCTTTTTCTACTTCTTTCCTAAATTTGCCTTTTTTTGTTGCATTTGTACATATACACCTGCTACATTTGAACTTGATCTCTATCTTCTTCTTTAAGTCTTCGTGCCTCTCCAATTTGATTCTAAGTCCTTCAACGGCAAGGACCATGCCTTTTACTTCATTTCTTCTGTGGTACTGAGAGTAGATCTTTGGTAGATGCATGAATCTGTCATATGGTACTGATTGAAATGTACATTTTTAATTTCAAATAGAGCATTTCTAATACTTACATTAGAGATACTGCCAATATCCTCACAAGTGTAGATGCTTCTTTTTTATGTTTACTCTGAAAAGTGTGTAGGATTAAGCAATAAGTATGTCAGATGAAATCAATAAATTTGAAAATGCTTTTGATGGGTCTTTTTGTCTGGTAGTAATTGACTATGTTCCTTACATATGCTATATATTTAGACACATCTTTTGTTCTGTTTCAGTTCTTTGATCATTTATTGGCTGGCATAGAAGATATATCAGGACACTGGGGACAATATTACTGGAAAGACAAGTGAGAATTTGCCGAAAGTATACCTGTGTACATGTGTAGAAAAAAGAAACAGCATGACTCTGCTTCTGTTTTTGTATATTTCCACTGGGGATAGTTGAACTTTATTTAAATACTTCTTATAAAAAAGATTACAACTAAAAACAAAGGTCTTTCCTTTTCTTTTCCTTACCATGAGAGACATGACTGATACCAAATTCAGACTCTCAAAATAAATGGTGCACTATAAAAATTTTAAGCCATCCCTTTCTCTTGGGAGTATTATGCACACCTCCAGAGAGAAGAATTTTACATCAGATCATTTTACTATCCTAATTAAACCTTCTAATACCTTGCCCCTTAAAAAATCCAAACTGCTATTTACAATAGCCAAGAGTTGGAACTAGCCCAAATGTCCATCATCTGATGAGTGGATAAGGAAACTGTGGTATATCTACACAATGGAATACTACTCTGCTATAAAAAAGAACAAAATACTACTACTTGCAACAACATGGATAGATTTAGAGAAAATTATATTAAGTGAAACAAGTCAGGCACAGAAAGAGAAATACCACATGTCCTCCCTCTTCCCCCTCCCACCCCACAATGTCCTTTCCGTTTGCTTGTCGTAATTAAGTGAAACAAGTCAGGCACAGAAAGAGAAATACCACATGTTCTCACTTATTTGTGGGAGCTAAAAATAAATAAATAAATAAACACACAAACAAATCCAGGGTGGGGATGTGGGGAAGAAGACAGAGTAACCTCAGAAATTCCTTCGACTATTTAAGTCAAGTGAACAGATATGATGTGGAGTGGGGGGAAGGGTGGAAAGGAACGGGTAAAGGGGCATGAAAATCAACTACAATGTATATTGAGAAGTAAAATTTTTTAAAAAAGAAAAAACAAACAAACAAACAAACAAAAATCCAAACTGTTTACCTTGTTTTACAAAGCCCTGTATCAGCTGGCTACTGGCTTTCTTACCTCATCTCTCCCTGCGATCTACTACACCACAGCCATATTTTCCTTTCGTCTGTTTCTTCAACACATTAAACACAATTCAGCATATTTCTACCTTAAATCCTTTGCATAATGTTCCTTCTGCCTGGAATGCCCTTCTACCTGATCTTTGCATGCCCAGCATTTTCTCGTTACTTAAATTTTAGCTTAAATTTCATCTCCTCAGTAAGTTCTTTCCTTACTGCTTAATCATTCTCTATTACATCAGTGTACTATAATTCTCTGAATAACAAATAACTCTCTTATATTTTAAAGTTTTAGCTTTCTTATTAAATGATATTTAAAATTTTTATTTTAAAAATATAATTTCTATAAAAATATGTAATTATTTTTATTTTATGTTTCTCTTCCACTAAAATATAAGCTACACGAGGGTGGTGACCTTGTCAATCTTGTTACCTTCTGTAACTGCAGCACTTAGAAGAGTTCCTTCCATACAATAGGTACCCAATAAATATTTTTGAATAAATGTATGAGTGACATAGGATTATAAAAGGGTCATTTTTTCTGCTGACACTAAATCCAGTCCTAGATTTCAATCCAAATGTTTGAATTATTATAAATTATGATCTACTCCTAAATTCCCTGATAGCAATACATATTAAAATCTGGTACTTCAGCCTAGATTCCTAACAGGAGCTGTGTATAATACCACATCTGGTTTTAGCAGCAAATACCTGGCACAGGTGCTAGGTTTGATGTAGACATTATTTTATGTCATCTTCCAGGAGGGGTGTGTTGTAAAATAAAATTAAGGTCAGAAAACCAAGAGAAATCAGGATAGTGGTTTCTCCAAAAGCAACTTCAAAGTCTGATAAATAAAATAGATTCCTTTACCCTAAATATAAATGGAAAGAGTCTGACAAAAATAGATCTTTTTCACATGTTTCATTTGGATGCTTATCACAGGGAAAGGATATAAACCATGAATGGGAGTGTTTATACTCATTTCTTTGCCTTTCCTGATAAGTAAAACAGCAAAACAATACAATATTGTTATAAGAATTTGAGGTAGTTACTTAGTTTTCTGTTTGAGTATGTTCCATGTAATTTTATGCAGTAAGACTTTTGTTTATGAAGGAGCTACACAGCCTTTGAAAACTTTATGGTTGCACAAATTTGGGTCATCTCCTTTCCGTCTTCTTCTCCTTGCTCTCATCCTTTGTACATAAATATCCTCCTCCCTTAAAATAGCATCTCTACCAAGCGCCATACATTTTTGGGTCCATTTTTTTTCTTAGGTAAAACTTGCCTTTGTAACATTCTCCAGTTTTTTTTGTTGTTGTTGTTGTTGTTTGTTTCTTTGTTTTTGCTTTTTCTAAGCCTAATACTGCCACCTCTTGTCTTCTTAAGCACATTTCAGGTTGGCAGTTTGAAATTACAGTCGAGGGAGCCGCAGACGCCTGGAATATCAGAATATGCCTTTTAATATGTAAAAATTTGTAAAAGAAGTAAACCTCAATCAAGTCTTTCAGATTACTACGCAGTTTTTTAAAAATATAACTTTATTGGCCATAAATCTATAGTTAGTTGAACATTTTCACTTAGGTGTTATTAAGCTGTGAGTTAACATGATTTTTCTTTCATTTTGTGAGTTTATTGTGCAAGTTTAAATCCAGATTCCTTAAGCAAACGTTTAACAAAGGTGTCCCATTTATTTTTCCATTCTTTGAAAATAAACTGTATTATGAAAATAAACTGTATTAAGTGCCTTATTTTTTCATAGCTTTCTCTCAAATGCAGATCCTGCTTGGCCAGTATTTCAGTCCTTAGTGCAAGAGTTTTTTCTTCATAGTCTGCTTTCCTTTCGCCTGCTTGATTCTAGTGGGGTAAACCTAAAGCTGTAATTTTTTCATAAGCACATATTTGAAGTTAAATTAGAATTTCTTACGAGATTTTTTTCTCCCTTTACCATAGATTAAATTTTCCATTTAAATGAAGTAAATTTGGAATAGGCAGTAGGTGAACCAGGTCTGGGACCTTCTGACTAGAGTGTAAAAGTCCTGAAAAAATGGAAATAAATACCTGTGATTTCTATTTTATTTGCTTCTTGAACAGATTGGAGTATTTCAACAGCAGATATCTGCAGAAGGTTTTACTCAGAGAATATGACCATCCAAAATCAAGCATTGTGCTACTTTATGAAAAGCTTGAGAGAAAACATGCCATTGAGCTGGTAGAAGCGGGCCAGTTATTACACACACCATCTAGTACATCTTTGCTGTAAGTGTGAGTGTGTGTGTGTATGTGTGTGTGTGTGTGCGTTAATCTTTCTAATGAGATATCACAGAAAAATTAAAAAATTCTTCAAAGTGCCTTCCCTTTAAAGCACAGTTTGCCTTTCCTTGCATCACCTCCTGGAAAATCATAAAGAACAACTAAGATAAAATTGAGGATGTTTGTTTGAGTACCACAAGCTGCATTGTTTAGCATAGACTAGTGACCAGAAGTTAATAACATAAATTTTGTCTATAAAACTTCTAGCTTCTAAAAGTATTAAAAAAATACCTTTCAGGAGATACATGTTTGTATTTTTATTTTATTTAAAAATTCATGTTAAGCAAAATAGTTTATTGTAGGCTTTTGTTGATTAAGAACTAAATTGAGTGTTAAAAGTTGTTTAGTTTGTTTTTAATGGAGAGAATCAATAGAGAAAAAAATATATATATAAGTTGGGATTTCCTGACTTTAGATCTGTAGGCAATTGCTAAAGAGAGAGAAGAGAGATCCTGAAAATGGAAAATATAAGGAAGGAGAAGTTATAAAGGGGGAAAAGAATATTATTATAAATATTTACTGTGAATGGTGTTTGCGTAGAAATTTGGTGTTTATCTGCATCATGAGATTTTTTGAGGGGAGGGTTCTTTTGATTACATTTTTATAGGATATTTTTATTCTTTTAATGTAATTTATTTTAACTGGTGTGAAGTAACTGTAGTTGCATATTTAGCCAAAGACAAAAGAATTAACTAAGTTATTGTTGTATTCCATTGGATGCATCTTTTTCGACCAGTCAGTGCTTAATTTGACAGGAATGTATTTTGTCAGTGGATAGTTCATGTCTCTGTTCTGCATTCAGAAGCCGAGGCCTAAAAATTTAGTTCTTTTTTAATAGTTAGTAATTGGCTAGAATGCTGTGTAGCAGCATTCTATTAAAGTGATACAGATATATGTAGCATATATTGATATGTGAAACTATATCTGGGGTGCATTGTTAAGTGGAATAAGAAGCTTGAAAAGTAGAAAGTTCAACATGATCATTTTTTTGGTAGAAAATATAATCTATAAGCCTGTATCTGTATCTTTGTGTAAAAAATCCTGGAAATGCATACACCAAGAGTTAATTGTAGTTTTCTTTAGGTGTTAAGATAATTTGATTTTTGTATTCTTTATATATTTTTTTCTGTATTTTTGGCGGTATGTATATATTAATTTTATAACTAGAAAAAATTATGCAGGCATTTAGGAAAGGGAATTGTAATAATTGACAGTAAAACAGAATGTAAGGTAAAAATGAACAAAAAATATCCCAAATACAAGATTGGGAATCCTTTGGGAGTTCCGAACAATTGACTGAAGTTCAGGGATGCCTTTTCAAGAATGAGTTAACAAGTAGCACCGGAACAGGATATCAAAATATATTACAATTTTTTTTAAAGAGATCTTTAATTAGGAAAGAACATAATTTTCTTTAGGTTTTTTGACTCGCCTTTTTAAAGTGAACTGCCCGGAACTACTGAAGTTTTTTCTTCTATCAATTGTGTCAGCTGAATCTTCTACATTGGCATGGTGGGCTAGGTAAAGATAGGTAGGTGATGATTATAGGCCATCTTCTGTAAATCCTTGTGTAGATTAGGCTTTGGATGTATTTAGGGAGGGTATCATCATTGATAATTTATCAAGCCAGATATATAAAATTAAAATACAGTGAAAGGCTCAATATGAATTTGATGTATTTGAGAAGTATATATAGTAAATCTGATTAATTTAAGACCCTAAATGTGAATTTTATTTCATCTAAACTCTCATTGTTGTCGTAATGACCATATAATTATTTAAATTTCTCTTGATTTAATAATATAAATTTGACAATAATATTAGGATAGGAAATATACTAAATCTTTATGATTTGATGTCCCTTTTTAAATAATAATGTCTTTCAGAATTTGAATGGAGAATAAAGCATTAATTGCATGAGTATCATAAAAATATTATTCTAAGATAGTATATGGGAGAAAAATCAATTCAGTTATCATTATATGGTAGCATTCTTAAGAAAAATTTCGAAGGCCAATTGAATTGCCAGTATGAAACAGCATAATTCTGATGCCTAGTCTTAGTCATCATAGTAAACTTATTTGCCGTTTTTCTTGCACAGTAAGTAAGTGATTTAAGTTAAATTTTAACAGGCATCCCTTCTATATCTTTACTAAAGCTATTTTTAGGAATGTATTATCAGCATTATATACAGTATACACTTATTTAATTGTGTATAGATATGCAGAGGTATGGATTATAAAAATTTTAGCACTCACAAATAGAACTGTCCTCCAAAATATTTTTGCTTAGATATCTACTGGTCTATACATACAAGTATATTCTTAAAATATTGAGATAAATAGGTTTTAAAGTAGAAATTTCCTGAATGTCTGCATTTACTACTCTAAAAGCTCAGATTTCTGCTTTTTAATGTACCTTTCTACAATCCTCATCCTCCACCCTGCTCTCAGTTAGTCTTTGAGACCATCTTTGGAATGCATCTATTTATTGATTCTTTAGCTCATGAATGTGTTTATTGAATTTGTATATTTACATGTTAAATGGATATAAGGAACCCAGATATTTTCTTTGCAGCCACAGCCGTGAAAGAACCATGTCAATCCCATTCCCAGAACCTCTGAATCAAGAACTTATGGATAATATTCAAGAAATATTAACCACAAACCTTTACAAAATCAGGAGACTGGTAAGTTTATTTCTTAGTACATATCACTTTACTTGTCATACAAATGGAATAAATCTAGTGACTTTTCTTTTCATATTTCCGAATGAATCTTGGGCCCTTCATATGTCACAGGAATATTGGCAGGGTAAATGAAATGACAAGTCACTGTTTAAGTCACATTTAGATTTGTTACTCATAGGAAAGTGCTTTAACAATTTCTATTTAACTGCCAGTGCAGTGCATCACATGATACCCAAGGGTCCTGAAAAGTGATGGCATTTTCTTACATACACAATTTTCTGCAGTAAACTCTCTTCTATTTAGCATATTATAAAATTGGATGTTTTAGTTATTAAAGTAATTCCAAAGTTTTGAAGATTTAGATTATGATAAAATATACCTCATATATGTAAAATTGAACAGTAGGTAATATTTCTTTGATAGTTCAGAAATCTGGAAGTACTTAAGCATATCAGAATCCTATCTTTCCCCATTCATCACTGAAAAAAATTCTCATCTGCAAGTGAGTAGGCACAATCACACTTCAAAATTAAGAAGTTTACTTTTATGTTAGAAACAACTTGTTTTAAACTTATAGTTTTTAGGTCATTGCTGTTAAGTCAATTTTTCCTCTATGCATTTAGTAACCCTAGGTACAAGTAAATGTAATGGAAGTGCCAGTCAACACAAGTGTCAAAAGTATTGTTAGATAGCCTGATGGATAACAGAGTTACTGCATGATGAAGAGGCTTAGAGAATAGAGCTCAATAGACAGGAAAATCACTTTGAGCTCTTGAGAAGAAAACTGAAACATAATTTCAGTAATAAATATCTAACGATAAATGAATATTATTATTTTAATGCCAATTCATACATAATCCAAATTATTTTCTCAAATTGGTGTAACAATGTAATATATTTGTTTACTAAGTTTTTTATAAATATTACTTTTTAGTGTATGAAGTAATTAAAATGATCAAAGTACTGTGAAAAAATATGTCTACATTCTGCATTATCAGGCCCTTTAAAAAGAATTGTATATAGTTTTGTTTTTTGAATTTAAATGATATGTGGGAGGATAAAGGCAGGGGCGGGGTTGGGAGGCAGAGAAACAAATTAGTCAAGTGAAGGAAGATAGGTCGTATGGCATCTTTCTAGTCTCTGTTCCAGATGAATAGACAATTCTTTCTGGTGACTTTGGCTTTACACTATCTAAAGTTACCAGATGATTTCTGCATATCATATCCAGCCTTTGAATTCTGTGTATTACAAGTTGTGATTTAAATAGTTTTCTTCTCTTTAAAATGGATCTTGAGACTATAGATTAATAAGGAGAGTTAACCTTTATTGGATATTTATTATATGCTATGCACTATGCTATCATTTTATATGGATTATTTTAGTTATACCTCATAATGCCTTTATGAAGTTAACAACATCATTATTTTCATTAAAACGTCGAGAAAACTGAGGTTTAGACAAGTTACATAACTATCCCAAGGTTGCACAGTTAGTAAGAAGGAAACCCCGAATTTATGCTTAGGTAGTCTGAATTGAGAAATGTTACATTATGACTTGCAAATTCATTTTCAAATAAGATATTTTTCTACAGTTAAAATACTTCCATAGGCTTATTACAGGTACTAGACAAGGTGGCTTTCTTATTCTACATGAGCATATAAAGCTATCAGTTTATTAAAATTTATTAATTTTATTTTCAAACATAAAATGTGGAGAATATATTATAATAAATCTTTACATATCTATCACTCAGGATAACAAATTATCAGCAGTTTGCAATTTTAGCTACATCTGTTCCCCACTTCCACTTACTTTTTCTTCTGGAATAATTTTAAAGCAAATCCAAGATGTATTATTTCACCCATAAATACTTCAGTATACTGACATATTTAAAAAACACAATATCATTATTACACCCACAAATTAACAATAATTCCTTAATATCATCCTCAAAGTAGTATATATTCAGTTTTCCCTTAGTGTCTCAAAAAATATCTCTTTATAGTTGTTTTGTTTGAAGCATTACTCAAAAAGGCCACATGTTTGTGTTAGGTTGACAGGTGGCTTTTAATATCTAACAGGTTGACTTTTACCCCTTTAACAAGCCACTTATTTGTTGAAGAAAGTGAATAATTTGTCCTGTAGAATTTCTAAGTGTTTGGATTGGGCCGATTGCATCCTTGTGTTGTAATTTAATGTGTTCCCCTAATCTCCCAATTTCTGTTGTCAATAAATTTAGAATTTTAATTACATTCAGCTTTATTATTTTAGCAAGAGTACTTCATAGGCGATGCTGTTTACTTTAAATAGTATTAAATCAGGAAGAATATAGTTTCCTAAAATTGACCAGTGGATTCAGGAGTGTCAACCTGATCCACTCATTATAAAGTTTCCCGGTCAACTTTGATGGGTGTTGCTCAGGTCCTTTGTTTGATTGGAGGTTGCAAAATGGTAACTTTCTAAATGTATCAGTCCTTCTGTGTATATTAGCTGGGATCCTTCTATAAAGAAGAACAATTATTCATCAACTATTTGGTAACCTTAAAACTGTTTCCTTATAGCAAAGTCAGGATACATGCTTTATTTTTCCACTTGTACATTTCAGAGTAATGAGTTGGCAAACTAGCAACCTCCAAAGATGAGGAGTGAATTTTAAGTATATTTTATGAATGAATAGATTTTTTACATTTGATGTAGTTTTTATTTGATTAATTGCAGTTTTTACTTTTTTATTATTGAAACATAATTGATATACATATTTGTGGGATACAGAGTTGAATATCAATACTTGTGTATAATGTGTTATGGTCAAATCAGGATAATTAGCATATTCATCATTGCAAAATATAATCATTCTTTGTATGCACTAACCTGTCTCTTGCTAACCTCCTCCCCCTCCCCCTTACCCACCCGTAGTCATCACAGTTCTGTTTTCTCCTTCTGAAAGTTCAACATATTATTTTTTTATTGAAATACAATTGATTATACATATTCGTGGAATATAGAGTGGAATATCTATACCTGTGTCCAATGTGTGATGATCAAATCAGAATAATTAGCACATTCGTCATTACAAAATGTAATTATTCCTTGTGCCGGTTAACCAATTTCTTGCTAACCCCGTCGACTTTCCCCTCCCCCTCCCCCACCTCTAGTATCCACAGTTCTATTCTCTCTTTCTGAAAGTTTGGTGTATTATTGTGATTGTTGTTTCTTTCTTTCTTATTTATTTATTTAATAGTTCCCACTTATAACTGAGGACATGCTATATTTCTCTTTCTGTGCCTGGTTTATTTCACTTAATATAATTTTCTCTAAACTCATCGCTGCCAATGACAGAATTTCATTCATTTTTTATGGCTGAATAGTCCTCCATTGGGTATATATACCTCATTTTCCTTATCCAGTGATCTGCTGATGGACATTTAGGTTAGTTCCATGTCTTGACTATTGTACATAGAGCTGCAACAAACATGGGAGTACAGGTATCCCTTTGACATGATGATTTCCATTCCTTTGGGTATATACCCAGTAGTGGGATTGCTGAATCATATGACAGTTATATCTGTAATTGTTTGAGAAACCTCCATACTGCTTTCCATAATGGCTAAACTAATTTATAGTCCTACAAATAGTGTAGAAGGGTTCCCCTTTCTCTGCATCCTCATCAGCGTTTGCTATTCTGTTTTTTTTTTTTTTTTTTTTTTTTTGGTAACAGCTAGTCTAACTGGGTGAGATGATAACTCAATGTAGTTTTGATTTGCTTTTTTCTGATGATTAGTGATGTTGAGCATTTTTTCATATACCTTTTGGCCATTTGTATGTCTTCTCTTGTGATATGTCTATTCACCTCCTTTGCCCATTTCTAAATTGGATTATTTGATTTTTTACTATTAAGTTGTTTGAGTTCATTGTATATTCTGGACATGAATCCCTTGTCAGATATATACTTTGCAAATATTTTCTTCTGTTATGTAGGTTGTCTTTTCACTCTGTTGATTGTTTCTGTTGCTGTGCAGACGCTTTTTAGTTTGATACAATGCCATTTGTTTATTTTTTCTTTTGTTGCCTGTGCTTTTGGGGTCTTATTCATAAAATCTTTGTCTAGTGCTAAATCCTGGAGTGTTTCCCCATGTTCTCTTCTGGGAGTTTTATAGTTTCACATTTTATATTTGTCTTTAATCCATTTTGAGTTGATTTTGGTATATGGTGAGAGGTATGGATCTAGTTTCATTCTTCTACATATGGATATCCAGTTTTCCCAGAAACATTTATTGAAGAGACTGTTCTTTCCCTAACATGTATTCTTAGAGCCTTTGTCTAAGATCAGTTGATTGTATGTATATGGCTTGATTTCTGGGTTCTCTATTCTATTCCATCTGTCCATGTGTCTGTTTTTATGCCAATACCATGCTGTCTTGTTTACTATAGCTTTGTAGTATAATTTGAAGTCAGGTGCTCAGGATTGCTTTTGTTATTCAGGGTCTTTTGTTGTTCCATATGAATGTTAGGATGTTATTTTTCTATTTCTGTGAAGAATGTTATTGGTATTTTAATGGGGATTGCATTGAATCTGTAGGTTGCTTTGAGTAGTATGGACATTTTCACAACATTCATTCTTCCAGTCCGTGAGCATGGAATGTCTTTCCATCTTTCAGTGTCCTCTTTAGTTCTCATTGTTTTGTTGTTCTCATTGTAGAGACCTTTCAGCAGTGTTTTGTAGTTCTCATTGTAGAGATCTTTCACCTCCTTCATTAAATTTATTCCCAGGTATTTTATGCTCTTGGTTGTTATTGTAAATGGTTTTGCTTTCTTGATTTCTCTTTCTGCTAGTTAGTGTTGGTATATAAAAGTGCTACTGATTTTTGTATGTTGATTTTGTATCCTGCATCTTTACTGAAATTGTTTATCAGCTCTAGAAGTTTTTCGTGGAGTCCTTAGGTTTTTCTATATAAAAGATCATGTCATCTGTGAACAGGAACAATTTGACATCTTTTCCAACAATTCGGATGCCCTTTATATCTATCTCTTGCCTGATTGCTCTGGCAAGTACTTCCAGTAGTTAAATAGGAGTGGTGAAAGTGGGCATCTTTGTCTTGTTCTTGTTTGTAGATGAAAATCTTTCAACCTTTCCCCTTCATGATGATGTTGGAGGTGGGTTTGTCATATATGGCTTTTATTGAGTTGAGATACTTTGTTTGTATGCATAATTTCTTGAGAGTCTTTATCCTGAAGGAATGTAGAATTTTGTCAGATGCTTTTCTGTTTCTGTTGAGATAATTATATGGTTTTTGTCCTTGATTTTGTTGATGTGGTGTATCGCATTTATTGATTTGCTTTATGTTGAACCATCCTTGCATCCTTAGGATGAATCTCACTTGATCATGGTATGTAACCTTTTTGATGTCCTGTGAATTATCCAGGATTTTCTATATACAGTATGTAATCTGAGACTAGAGATAGTTTTGCTTCTGTCCTTCTAATTTACATTACTTTTCTTCTTTTTTTTCCTAGTTTCTCTGGCTATAACTCAGTACAAAGTTGAATAGCAGTGGTAACAATAGGCATTCTTGTCTTGTTCTTGACCTTATGGAAAGCTCTTAGTTTTCACTATGGAGTATAATGTTAGCTGTGGGTTTTTCTTGAGTGCTCTCTATTGTGTTGAAGAAGTTCCCTTCTATACCTAGTTTTCTGTATGTTTTTATCATTAAAGACTACTGGATTTTGTTAAAAGCTTTTTATGCATCAATTGGCATTATCATTTATTTTTCCTTCATTCTATTATTGTGTTATATTACTGTATTAGTCTATTTCTGTTGCTTATAACAAAATACATGGAACTGGGTAATTTATTAAAAAAATGCAATTTATTGCTTACAGTTTCTGAGGCTGGGAAGTCCAAAGTCTATATGGTAGTTGTGACAGTGACCCAAGTGTCTCAAATTTCAAGATGGTGGAAGCAGAGAGAGCAGAGTGAGAAAGAAGGGGAGAGAGACAGACTCTTCTCTCTTCTTTTAAAGCCCTCAGAACCATGCCTTTGACCACCATTTTTAATCCATTCACTACCTCATGGTCCTACAATCTAATCAGGCTCCACCTTTCAATTACCATAATGGGAATTCCCAACCTCTTAACAGTCACAGTGGGGGCCAAGTTTCTAACACATAAAAGTTGGGGGATGCAATTCAAGCTTACATGTGTTTTGGGGGGACATAATTCAATCCACTATAATTACATTGATTGATTTTCTTATGCTGAACCCAACTTAAATTTCTGAGATAAGTCCCACTAGATTATAATATATAATTTAAAAAATATGTTCTTGGATTTGGTTTGCTAGATTTTGTTGAGGATTTTGGAACCTATATTCATGAGAGATATTGATCTATAGGTTTTTAAAAATCTTTTTGTCTGGGTTTTGTATCAGGGTAATACTAGCCTCACAGAATGAGTTAGATAGAAAGTGTTCCCTCCTCTTCTGTTTGTTTTGGAAGAGTTTGAGTCATTTGATGTTAAATATTCTGTAAGTGTTTGTAAAAGTCACAGTGAACCCATTTGGCCTTGAACTTTTCTTTGTTGGGAGGTTTTTGATTATTAATTCAGTCTCTTTACTTGTTATAAGTTTGTATATATTTTCTATTTCTTCTTGAGTCAGTTTTGATAATTTGTGTGTTTCTAGGGACTTGTCCATTTCACCTAGGTTATCCAATTTATTTTGGCATAATTTTTCATATTATTTTCTTATAATCATTTTTCATTCTGTAAGGTTGATAGTAACACCCACATTTTTATTTCTGGACATAAGTTCATTATATTTTCTCTATGTTTTCTAAGTCACGTTAGATAAATATTTGTCAAGTTTGTTCATCTAAAAATCAACTTAGGGGTTCATTTTTTTCTCTATTTTTTCTCATTTTCAATTCTTTCCATTATAAACTTTATTGTTTTTTCCTTGTGCAGTTTTGTGTTCAGTTTGCTCTTCTTTTGCTAATTCTCTTAGTTGTAAATTTATTTTATTAATTTGAGATATTTCTTCCTTTTTAACATATAGTTCAAAATTTCTCTGTGACCACTGTTTCACTCCATACATAAGAGGATAGTTTTTGTTTTTCTTAAATTGTCTCAAATTATTTTCTAATTTCCTCTGTGATTTCTTTTTTAAAAAACTATTTTTTTAAAAAAAAATTGAAACATAATTGATTGTACATATCTGTGGGGTACAGGGTTGAATATCAGTACCTGTTTGCAATGTGTGATGCTCAAATCAGGATACTTAGTATAGTTGACTTTACATGATGTAGTCATTTTTTGTGGCCCTTTACCAGTTTGTCACTAAAATCTCTACTTCCTTCCCCTGTGATTTCTTTTTTGACACACTTGCTGTTAAAGAATGTGTTGTTTAATTTTAACATTTTTGTAAATTTTTCAGTTTTCCTTCTGTTATTGATTGGTAACTTTACTCTTTTATGGTCAGAGGAGACATTTTGAATGATTTCAATCATTTAAAATTTATGGAGACTTGTTTTTATACCTAACAAGTAGTCTTTATTGGAAAATTTGCAATGTTTACTAAAGAATTGTATAGAGTGTTCTATGTATGTCTGTGAGGTCTAATATGTTTATAGTGGTGTTCAAGTCCTGTACTTCTTTACTGATATTCTGTCCAGAAGTTCTATTCATTGTTGAACATGGGCCATTAAAGTCTCTAGCTATCTTTATGAGACTATTAGTTTTACTTCTTTGAATTCTGTCAAGGTTTGCTTTACATATTTTGGGATTTTCTTGTTTGGTGCATATATGTTTATAATTTTATATCTTCTAGATGAATTGATCCTTTTATCAATGGTAACAATTTTTGACTTAAAGACTATTTTGTGTGATATTAGTATAGCCACTCCAGCTTTATTTTAGTTACTATTTGCATAGTATTGTCTTTTTCATTATCAACCTATTTGTGTCTTTGGATCTAAAATGAGTCACTTGTGGATTCCAGTCAAGATGGCAGAATAGACAGTCCCCAGCATCACTCTCTTCCACAAATCAACCAATTTGCAACTATCAAAAAGCAACAACAGTCAAGCTGGGGCCACTAGAGCTTAGAGGAAAAGGAGGAGAGACCTACAGAGTGCGTGAAGGTGTGAGTAACCACAATGAGAGAAAGAAAGAACTACTCTGACCATTTTGATCCCTGGCCACTTCAAGGCTAGAGCTGGCAAACATACAGAGAAAGAGCTGGCAAAAGCTGCAGCTGTACTCTTTGTATGAAGTGTCTTGGAGGTGGCAGGTGAGAATAGGGCCTTGGTGGCCTCCAGGCCAGCAAGACCACTAACAGGGTTCCTGTGGACCCACATAGGAGCGAGGAGCCACAACAACTGAAAAAAGGAGCCATTCATATTCCAGTGAGGGACCAGCACATGGCCCATCCTATGGGAAGAGTTTGGAGCATGGGTGGTAGGGGAGACAAGCCCATCAGGAGAACACTGGGGCACAGCATGGACAGCTGATATGCCCCCCAATCAGGACAGGATTACTCAGTGGAGACTGGTCAGGAATACAGAATTGCTGCCGGTGCAGTTTGATGAAAAGACTCAGGCCCAGATCAGAGTTTCCACACAACCCAGGTGTACCAAATCTCATGTGACCCAGAAGTACCTATAAAGTCAACCATAAAAACCTGAGCTTCACAAAAAGCCTTCCCTAGGGAATCAGCAGCAAAGCAACAATTTAGCTCAACCACAGAGCTTAAGTGTTGGTCCCCACAGGAAGTTCCCCTGTTTTAGAAGTGAGCAAAGGACAACAAATTAGTTCCAGTGCAGAGTTTAAGTGGTAGGAAAAGCAAATAAATCATCACAGAACTGGAAGAAAAAATAAAATACCAACAGACCAGAGGCAAAGTTTGATATTATCTAGTAAAGGTCTCACATCACCTCAGAATACTTATAAAACCTAGAAGGACCGGAAGTCCCCTGGGCTAACAAGCCAGGAAGTGGGAAGGGCTGGAGGCCCAAGCCACGCCCCCCAACACCCACAACCAGTCCAGCAATAACCACTGAGACATCACAGGAAGTGCCCCAGGCTGTCCTGAGCTGAGGTAGTTGTGGGCCGAGGGCCTTGGCCATGCCTCTCTTAGACCCTCAACCAGCCGACTACCACTGAGCTGCCACAGGATGTGCTCCAGGCTCCCCAACTGGGGCAGTGGGGGGCAAGAACTTCAGTCACACCCCCAGACATTTGCACACAGCCCAGTCATGACCAAGCTACTGCAGGAATGAGGGGGGTGACACAGGCCTCCACCGCACCCCTCCTCCTTCCTCCTTCTCCCACCCTATTTCCTTCCCCCTTCCCATCTCCCTCTCCCCTATAACTGCTCTGCAACAGCATCATAGAATGTAAAAAAATAATATTAACAAATAAGTAAACTTAAAAAAATAAAATAAAATGAATCACTCATACACAGCATATATTTGAGTTCTGTTACTTATCCATTTTTATTTTTATCCACAATTATTGTTTTATGCATTTGTCTTTTATATTATACAGGAACCAGAAAGAGCTGTTGGCAACCAAAAGTATAATAATGTTGGCTTTTATATTTACCTATGTAATTACCTTTTCTGTACTTCTTTATTTCTTTCTATGGCTTCAAGTTACTGGGTAATGTTTTATTTCATTTCAGCCTGAAGGCCTCTCTTTAGAATTTCTTATAGGGCAGGTCTACTAGTAATAATCTTTCCCAGCTTTTGTTTATCTGGGAATGTCTTAATTTCTCCTTTATTTTTGAAGCATAGTTTTCCTGGATATAGAATTCTTGCTTAATGTTTTCTTTCTATCAGCAGTTTAAATATGCCACCCCACTACCTCAGGACTCCATGTTTTCTGATGAGAAATCAGTCAAATGTTGCTCTTATTGAGGATCTGTTGTACGTGATGAGTCAAAACACTCTGTTGATTTCAAGATTCTTTATTTTTAGCTTTCACAAAGTGATTATAATTTGTTTCTGTGTTGATCTCTTTGAGTTTATTCTTCTTAGAGTTCATTGAGCTTTTTGAATGTGTATATTTGTGTCTTTTATCAAATATGTGATTTTTTGGCCATTATTTCCTCAAATATTTTTCTTCCCATATCTCTTTCTTTTATCTTTCTGGGACTCTACTGTATACCTTGGTATACTTGATTTTGTTTTATAGGTATTTTAGGCTCTGATAATTTTCTTTATTCCTTTTCTTTCCTCCTCTCAGACTGGATAATTTCAATTGACCTCTTTTCAAATTTGCTGATTCTTTCTTATAACTGTTAAAATCTGCCATTGAAAATCTTCAGTAAATTTTTTTTATTTTTTAATTTAATGAAACATAATTGATTGTACATATCTTTGAGATACAGCATTGTATATCAATACCTGTGTATAGTATGTGACGATCAAGTCAGGATAATTAGTATATTCAACATAACACAGTGTAATCATTTTTTGTGTCCCTTTAACAATTTCTCACTAACCCCCTCCCCCCTTTCCTACCACTAGTGGCCTCAGTTCTGTTCTCTCCTTTTGAAAGTTACATGAATTATTGTGATTGTTGTATCTTTCTATTTATGTTATCATACTTTTCAGCTACAAAATTTATGTTTTATTCCCTTTTATAATTTCCATGTCTTTTTTGATAGTCTGTTCATACATCATTCTTCTATTTTTCTTTAGCTTCTTTTCCATTCTTTTCTTTGTCTATTTGAGCATATTTAAGATAGTTGATTTAAAGTCTCTGTCTAGTAAGTCCAATACCTGTGCTTTCTGAAAGTCAATTTTGTTAATTTCTTCTGTGAATGGTGTACATGTTCTTGTTTTTTGTAAAACTTCACTTTTTTTTTTAAATGGGGCATTTTATATATTATAATGTGGTAACTTTGGAAATAAGATTCTTACCTCAACTCCTCAGGAATAATTTTGTTATTGGTTGCTGTAGGCTGTAGCTTTTTTTTCCTTTGGTATGGTAACTTTTAAACTTGTATTCTTTGTCATGTGTAGTCTCCAAGGTCTGTGTTTCTTTAGCCTGTGTTCAGCTAGTGTTTAGACAGATTGCACTGAATGCCATGAGAGGGGGTAAAAAAGACAGGAAAAAAATTTTTAAAAAAAGAAAAAGTAAAGAAAAGAAAATCCAGTCTTTATAGTTTGCCTGTATGTTGGAACACTACATCAATGTGCAGTCAGGCTATTTACAAGTCTGCCATAGCCTTCACTTCCTGTTAGCACTGAGTGTAAATATAAGCCAGAGGTGAAAGCTTAGGGTCTTCTTAGGCCATTTCTGAGCATGCCTCATGCTTTGGTTGTGCTTGTGGCTTTCTGAATTCCCCACTATATGCTAATGATTTTGGATGCCCTCATTTTCCCAAAACACTATCTTCCCAGTTTTTTCTCCCAGGATTTTCATTCATCTATTTTTTTTTTTTTTTTTTTGCCTCCACTGTAGATGTTTTCCCCAGGTAGCAGTAATTTTTAAATTTGCTTTGCAATGTTTTTGAAGAATGACTTTTTTGCAGCCATTTTCCCACCTTGTATAACTTCTTATTTAGATAAAATGAAGGCAACTGCCCTGGATCAGTTTTTCAGGCAACCCCCATATAGGTTAGAATAGACAAACACAATTCTTTGAGAATAAGGTTTGTTCTACTGACTCTGGAAACAAGTATTAGGGTCCCACACTGAGAAGGTAGGTTGTCATCTTCAAGACCACTGCACAAATGTGGAGGGGAGAGGGACAAGGGCAAATAAAGATGCTGCAAAGCATTCCTACCATTTTTAAATTTCCATTTTCTTTTTTCAACATTTTCTTGGTTGCTATAAGCCTTAAACTTTTTTCCAGAATTCTGAAGAAGTTGATTCTGTTAGTTTTTGCTTGATTTTTTTCTATTTCTTTGGTGAGACATACATACCCTTTGAGTGGCCTCTGCTGCTATTTTAGCTGACATTGCCCAGTCTACTAGAATACCGATATCTACAGATCACTTTGGCAAGAACTGATGTCTCACCAATACTGAACCTTTTGAATCATAAACATGGTATATCTCTTCATTTATTTATGTCTTTTACAATTTATCTCAGCAATGTTTTCTTCAGTGTACAAGTCTGTCATACATTTTGTCAGATTCATCCTTCAGTATTTAAAAACCTTGATGGTATTATAAATGGTATTTTAAAATTTTATTTTCTATTTTTTTCTTAGTATGTAGAAATTAAACTTAATTTAAATTATTGATATTGTATTCTACAATCTTGTTAAAATCACTTATTAGTTATCATAGAATGTTTTTATTCCATCAGATTTTTTTTACGTATATAATAATGTCACCTGCAAATAGCAAATAGAGACAGTTTTACTTCTTCCTTATTATCTTGTGCATGCTTTTCATACTTTTTTTTTTTTTTTTTTTGCATCATTGTACTGGCTAGGTCCTTCAGTGGAATGCTGTATAGAGGTGGTAAGAATGTATATACTTGTCTTTTTTCTTACCATTGGGGGAAACCATCCAGCCTTTCACCAGTATGTTTAATGTTAGCTGGAGGTTTTTGTAGCTGCCCTTAATCAAGTTTAGGAAGTTGTATTCTATTACTTCAGTGCTGAGAGTTTTTATAAGAAATGGATATTGAATTTTTTCAAATGCTTTTTGTGTCCATTGAGAATATCATGTTTAAAAAACATTTTGGTTAGGTAATATGATGTATTACATTGATTGATTTTATTTTATTTTATTTTATTATTTTATTGTAACAAAGTTGATTGCACATATCTGTGGGGTACAGAATTGAACATAAATTCTCATGTACAATATATATGTGATGCTCACATCAGTTTAATTATAATATGCAATAATCCACACAATCATTGCTATTTGTGGCCCTTTACCCATTCCTCCCTTCCCCCTCCCTTCCCACTTGTAATCTCGGTTCTCCTTTTGAAAGTTCAATGTATTATTGTGAATATTGTATCTTTCTTTTATTTATATGTTTATGATTTTACCTCCCACTTATGAGTGAGAACATATGGTGTTTTTCTTTATGTGACTGAGTTATTTCACTTAATATGATTTTGTCTAAATTCATACATATTGCTGCGAATGGCAATATTTCATTTTTTTATAGCTGAGTAATATTTCATTGTGTATATGTAACACATTTTCCTTATCCTGTTGTCTGATGATGAGCATTTAGGTTGGTTCCGACTTTTGGCTACTGTAAATAGACCTGTGATCAACATGGGGCTGCAGGTATCTCTGTGCCATTATGATTTCCATTCCTTTGGTTATATACCCAGCAGTGGCATTGCTGGATCATATGGCAGTTCTATCTGAAGTTGTTTAAGGAATCTCCATATCATTTTCCATCAAAGCTGCACAAATTTACAGTCCCAGCAACCATGTAGGAGGGCTCCATTTTCTCCACATCCTCACCAGCGTTTGTTGTTCTCTGTCTTTTTGATGGTGGCCAGTCTAACTGGCGAGAGATGGTATGTTAATGTGGTTTTGATTTGCATTTTCCTGATGCTGAGTGATGTTGAGCATTTTTGCATATGTCTCTTGGCCATTTGTATATCTTCCTTTGAGAGATGCCTATTCAGTTCCTTTTTTTGGCATTAAGTTGTTTGAGTTTCTTGTATATTCTGGATATTAATCCCTTGTCAGATACTTACTTTGCAAATATTTTCTCCCGCTTTGTAGGTTGTCTTTTTGCTCTGTTAATTGTGTCTTTTGCTGTGCAGAAAATTTGTAGTTTGAGATAATCCCATTTGTTTATTCTTACTTTTGGTTGCCTGTGCTTTGGGGTTCGTATTCATAAAATTTTTGCCCAGTCCTACTTATTTTTTTTTTCAGTCCTACTTCTTTTTTTTTTTTTTTGTTTTCCCTTTTTGTCTTTTTTCGTGACCGGTAACGGGATCGCAACCCTCGGTGTCGTGCCTGCACCACGCTCAACCAGTGAGCGGACCGGTTTCTATACAGAATCCAAACCCTCGGCTGGAGCGCCGTCACACTCTCAAGCGCCGCACTCTACCGAGTGCGCCACTGGGCCGGCCCTCAGTCCTACTTCTTTAAGTGTTTCCCCTGCAATTTCTTTTAGGAGCTTTATAGTTTCAGGTATTATATTAAAGTATTTAATCCATTTTGAGTTGATTTTGGTGTATGGTGAGAGGTAAAGGACTAGTTTCATTCTTCTACATATGGATGTCTGGTTTTCTCAACATCATTTGTTGAAGAGGCAATCTTTTCTCCAATGGATGTTCTTGTTGCCTTTGTCAGAAATCAGTTGGCTGTAGTTTTGTGGGTTGATTTCTGGGTTCTCTATTCTGTTCCATTGGTCCAAGTGTCTGTTTTTATTCCACCACCATGCTGTTTTGGTAAATATAGCTTTGCAGTATAGTTTGAAGTCAGGTAGTGCTATGCCTCCAACTTTAGGGTTTTTTTTTGCTCAAGCTTTGGCTATTCAGGGTCTTTTGTTGTTCCATATGGATGTTAGGACTGTTTTTTCTATTTCTGTGAAGAATGTCATTGGTATTTTGATAGGAATTGCATTGAATCTATAGATCACTTTGGGAAGTATGGACATTTTCACAATGTTAATTCTTCCAATCCAGGAGCAGGGAATGTCTTTCCATCACTTTGTGTCCTCTTTCATTTATTTCAACAGGGATTTGTAGTTTTCATTGTAAAGATCTTTCACCTCCTTGGTTAAGTCGATTGCTAGGCATTTTATTTTTTTAAGACTATTATAAATTGGCTTGCTTCCTTGAATTCTTTTTCTCATAGTTTGTTGTTGGAGTATAAAAATACTACCAATTTTTGTGCATTGATTTTGTATCCTGCAACTTTACTAAAGTCATTTGTCAACTCTAAGAGGTTTTTTTTTGTAGAGATTTTGGGCTGTTCTATATATAGGATGTTATCTGCAAACAGGTAAAATTTGACTTCATCTTTTTCCAGTCTGAGTGTCTTTTATTTCTTTGTCTTGCCTGATTTCACTGGGTGATACTTCCTGTACTATGTTGAATAGGAGTGGCGAAGAGTGGGCATCCTTGTCTTGTTCTCATTCTCAAGGGAAAAGCTTTCAATTTTTCCCCATTTGGGATGATATTGGTAGAAGGTTTGCCATGTATGGTTTTTATTATGTTGAGATAATTTCCTTCTATATATAATTGCTGAGAGTCTTTTTCATGAAGGGATGCTGAATTTTGTCAAATGTTTTTTATGCATCTATTGAAATAATCATATGGTTTTTGTCCTTGATTTTGTTGATGTGGTGTATCACATTTATTGATTTGTGTATGTAGAACCATACTTGCATCCCTGGGATTAATCCCACTTGATCATGGTATATAATTTTTTTGATGTGTTGCTGTATTCTGTTTGCTAATATTTTGTTAAGGATTTTGCATCTGTGTTCATCAAGGATATTGTCCCATAGTTTTCCTTTTTTTGTTGAATTGTTGTCTGGCTTTGTTATCAGGGTGAAACAGGCCTCATAGAATGAATTGGGGAAATGGCCTCTGTTTCAATTTTTTGTAATAATTTTAAAATAATTGGTATTTAAATGTTCTCCTCAAATGTTTGGTAGGATTCAGCAGTAAAGCCATCTGGTCCTGGGCTTTTCTTTGGTGGAAGACTTCTGATTACCATTTCAATCTGTTTGCTTGTTATTGGTCTGTTCAGGTTTTCTATTTCCTTTTGGTTTAGTGTTGGTAGTTTGTGTCCAGAAATTTATCCATTTCCTCCAGGTTTTCACATTTGTTGGCATATAGTTGTTCATAATAGTCTCTAATGATTTTTTGTATTTCTGTGGTATTTGTTGTGATGTCTCCTTTTTCATCTCTAATTTCTGTTAGCTGGGTCTTCTCTCTTCTTTTTTTAGTTAGTCTGGCTCATGGCTTGTCTATTTTATTTATCTTTTCAGAAAATCAACATTCTGTTTGATTGATCTTTTGTGTTGTTTTTGGGTTTGTATTTCATTTAGTTCTGCTCTGATCTTGCTCATTTCTTTCCATCTACAACGTTTGAGATTGGATTGCTCTTGTTCTAATTCTTTGAGGTGTAGTGTTAGGTTGTTAATTTGGAAACTCTCTATTCTTTTGATGTGAGCATTGCATGCAATAAACTTCTCTCTTAGAAATACTTTTGGAGCATCCCACCTGTTTTGCTGTGATGTTTCATTATTTCCATTAGTTTTGAGAATTCTTTAAATTTCCTGTTTAATTTGTTCTTCAGCATGTTGTTTACTTTCCATGTGTTTGTATAGTTTCCAGAGTTTTGCTTGTTGTTGATTTCTAGTTTTAATCTATTGTGGTCTGAGATGATACTTGAAATTATTTCAATATTTAAAATTTGTTTAGGCTTCATTTGTGACCTAGCATGTGGTCTATCCTGGAGAATGTTCCATGAAATAGTGAGAAGTATGTATATTGTGTAGTTATTGGATGAAATGTTTTGTGGATATCTGCCAAGTCCAATTGGTCTAAAGTGTGGTTTAAATCCTGTGTTTCTCTATTGACTTGTTGCCTAGATGATCTGTCCAATGTAGAGAAAGATGTGTTTAAGTCCTCTACTGTTATAGTATTGGGGTCTATCTCATTCCTTAAGTATAATAGTGTTTGCTTTATATATCTGGGTGCTCCAAGGTTGGGTGAATATATATTTATGATTGTTATGTCTTCTTGCTGTATAGATCCCTTTATCATTATATAGTGGCTTTATTTGTCTCTTTTTATAGTTTTTGTTTTAAAGTCTATTTTATCTGATTTAAGAGTATCTTCTCCTGTTTATTTTTTATTTCCATTTGTGTGGTATATCTTTTTCCATCCCTTTACTCTTAGTCTGTGTATATCTTTATAGATGAGGTGTGTCTTTTGTAAACAGCATATAGTAGAGTCTAGCTATTTAATCCAGTTAGCCAGTTTATGTCTTTTGAGTGGGGAATTTACATTTAGGGGAATTTACATTTAGGGTTGTTACTGAAAAGTATCGTGTTACTTCTGGCATTCTATAGATTTTCATTTGGATGTTTTGAATATCTTATGTTTCTTCCTTCCTCTTTTATTGTTTTTCTTTGTTGTTTTTGTTTTTCGAAGTGGTAAAATACAGTTTCTTTCTGTTTCTTTTTAAAATTTTTGTTCTATTTGTGGGTTTTGTTCTTTCTTGGGTATTCATTGAAGTGATTATCATTTGTGGTTTCCAGATGCAGTACTCCCTTGAGGATTTCTTGTAGGGCTGGTCATTTGGTGGTGAACTCTAATAATCTTTATTTGTCTGGGAAATGCACTATTTCTCCGTCATTTCTGAATGCTAGCTTAGCTGGATATAGTATTCTTGGCTGGAAGTTTCTTTCTTTTAGTGTTTTGAATATATCATCCCATTCTCTTCTGGCTTGTAGACTTTCTGTTGCGAAGTCTGCTGTTAGTCTGTGATGGGGACTCCTTTATATGTTACTTGATGCTTTTTCTCTTGCTGTTTTAGGATTCTCTCTTTGTCTTTGACTTTGAGCAATTTGACTACAATGTGTCTCAGAGAGGACCTTTTTGGGTTGAAACTGCTTGGTGATCTTTGAGCCTCTTCAATCTGAAGGTCCGTTTCTGTCCCTATACCTGGAAAACTTTCTGCTATTATTTCATAGAATATGTTCTCAGTGCCTTTACCTTTCTCCTCCCCTTCAGGAATACCCATTATTCAGATTTTTGTATGCTTAATGTTATCTGCTATCTCTCTTAGATTACCTTCATTTTTAAAAATTATTTTCTCTTTTATTTTGTCTGCCTGAGTTATTTCAAAGAGATTGTCTTCAAGATGAGAAATACTTTCTTCTGCTTGCTCTATCTTGTTGCTTAAGCTTTCAGTTGTGTTTTTTATTTGGTTCTATCACTCCTCAGTTTCATGAGTTCTGCTACATTCCTTTTTAATGTATTAATCTGTTTGTCAATTTCCTCATTCATATCCTGGACAGTTTTTCTCAGTTCATTATGTAGTCTAACTGCATGTTGTTGTATCTTATTGAGTTTCCTAAAGATTTTTACATGGAATTCCTTTTCAGCCATTTCAAGTGTTTCCCATTCTATGGGGTTTGCCTCTTGAGATTTATTATATTCCTTTGGTGGACTAATATTTTCTTGATTTTTCATATTTTTAGTGTCTTTACATTGATGCTTAGTCATCTGGAAGAGCAGTTCCTTCTTTTATTACTCTCTTTACCTGGACTCTGTTGGTGACCCTCTTTGTGTCAATTCAGATGACTGGTTGGCTGTCTGCCTGCACAGCTTCAGCGGCTCTTATGGCTGCTGCTGTGGTAGTAGGCCACCCTTGTGGTGGTAGTGGTTGTGGCAGTTTCTTTGGCAGGTTGCCTGCATGACAGCAGTGGCTCTGGAAGTGGAAGGCTGCTTGCACAATAATGGTGGCTATGTGGTGGTGGCAGTGACTAGATGTAGTGACCTTTATAGCTGCCTGCATAGCTACAGTGACTGCAGCAGTAACTGGGTTAACTCACAGAGGCAGCAGCTGCACCAGTGGCTGTAATTGCCTCCCTTGAATCTATAGTGTCTACAGTGGTAGAGGGGTTACCTTGTGAGGGTGGCAGCAGCACTGGCAGCTGCAACTGCCTCCCTCTAGTTTACTGTGTCTGCAGTGACAGTGGGGATACCTCGTGGGGGCAGGCTGCATCTGTCTCCTTCTCATCTGCAATACCAGTGGTGGAAGTGAGGGAAGTGGGGTTACCTTGTGGGGTGGCAGTGGTACTGTTAGCAACAACAGCCTCTGATGCCTGTGTGGTGTGTCTGCAGCAGTAGGGGGGTTACCTCATGTGGACAGCAGCACCACCAGTGGTTGTAAATGCCTCACTCTCATCTGTGGTGTCCTTAGTGCTGTCCTAGGTGTCAGTAGAGTTACCTCATGGTGACAACAGCAGTAACAATGGCCGTAACTGCCCCACTCTCATCTGCAGTGGCCCTGGTGGCTAGAAGGTCAATTCAGTGCTAGGGCAGTAGCGCTGAGGTCTGCCACTTCCTCACTAACTTCCTCAGTGGCCCTGGTAGCTGTGGGGTTAATTTGCTGCGGGAACAGTGGCTTTGGGGATTGCATCTGTCTTGCTCACTCTTACTGAGGCTCTGGCATCTGCAGGGTTAATTCGTGGTGAGATCAGCAGTGCTGGGGTCTGCCACTTCCTCACTCACTCTCTCAGCCCCAGCCTGTCCTGCTTGTGAAATGGCTATGGTGGAAGCAGGTGCACTGCATGCAATTAATTCAGGGGGAGCTGCAAGAAACTGAGTTGGCTATTGAGGCTGCTTGTGTGGGGGTACTGCATGTGGTTGGTCTGGCTGTTGCTTATGAGGGTACTTCAAAAAGTTCATGGAAATATTTGTATTATCTTTCATTCTATTTTTCCATGAACTTTAAGAAGTGCCCTCGCATAGTATAATTCAGATAAGTCCAGCATTTATCCCTATTTCCTTTCACCCTATTCCTTCCTTCCATCTAAAGGTAATAAATTTTATATTAGTTTGTGGTTCATACTTTCATTTTTTTTAAGTAGTTAAAACAATGGCTAATTGTTAGTAGTGATCTAATTCAGCAAACAAGATTTGGATATATACATAGTTTCTTTTTCTTTTTTTTTTTTTTTCCTTTTTGTCTTTTTTTTTTTACTGACCGGTAACGGGATCACAACCCTCGGTGTCGCGCCTGTACTGGGGACCGGCAACGGGATCGCAACCCACGGTGTTGCGCCCGCACCATGCTCAGCCAGTGAGCGGGAACCGGTCTCCACATGGGATCTGAACCCTCTGTGGGAGCACCGCCACGCTCCCAAGTGGCGCACTCTCCAGTGCGCCACCGGGCCAGCCCTATACATAGTTTCTAAAGTGTCACACCAAGCCTCTAAAGATATGATGTGTTTATAAAATAAATATTGGTTTATTTAAAATACAGTCCATTTTCTTGTTACATCTTTATGAACTCTTTAAACTGAAGAAATTTGGAATGTTTTGGCTTGAGAAATATGCCTTATTCATTAGCCCAGTAGAGACATAATAAAGGATAAAAAGACTTTTTTTATCTTTGAAGAACTCTATCTTCCATACATTAACAGTTCTTGTCAATTTTACTTACATATAGGTAGAATTTGTTGATGTTTTCAAAAAATTCATATTATTGGCACTTTTAATTTTGAAATATCTGTGTTGTGCATTTTGACCAGGCTCCAGCATATAACAGGTATATACTTCCGGGAGAAACAGGAACAGCAGAACAGGCAAAGGAAATTCTCATTCACCGACACAAGTTCCTGCGACTGAGTCTTTCTCAAAGTGACTATGATCAGTTTCAAACGGAGGTATGTTTTTGGTTTAAGTTGTGTCAACTGTCTTCTAGTTGTTCCATTGTAATTCTCTCTTATTTGGCAGCTTGGATTCCCTGCACTAGGTATAGAGTTCTGGTGAAAGAAAAATAAAATTACCTGAACTTTTTTTTTTTTAACAGTTTTTTAGTAGGTGGGACCTCACGGGGGAAGTGGAACGCCTGATGAACCCTTGTCACAAATTAGTATTGATGTAGCTCTGGAAGACCTCAGTTTCAGCAAGCATTAGAAATAAATATTACTATATAGTAGCACCTTAGGCTCTGGGTACTAAGTAAATAACTCATTAACACTCCTGACATAGGGCTATATTTTCCATCTCCTCATCTAAAAACACTACCTGTTAGCTACCATATTGATTTGAGATGGTCATAAGGGAAGAAGATAGGTAGAGGGGGAGCTGAAGACCCCTCAGGCAATGCTAGGGGAAAAACCTGGAGGTGTTGTCAAGTTCAAGGTTTGGGTTCTCTAAGTAAAAATCAGTCTCCAGCCAGTAGAAGATGAGACTCAAAAGAAAAGTCAGGCAGTTTATTATTGGTTTCAATGTATAGTCCATGTGAACTACATTTTAAACATCACTAGTCATCAGGGAAATGTAAATTAAAACCAATTGAGATACCACCTCACCCCAGTTAGACTGGCTATAATCAAAAAGATGGTGAATAACAAATGCTGGCGAGGGTGTGGAGAGAAGGGAATGCTCCTGCACTGTTGGTGGGTCTGTAAATTAGTACAACCACTTTGGAAAACAATATGGAGGTTTCTCAAACAACTACAGATAGATCTTCCATATGATCCAACAATCTCTCTTCTGGGTATATATCCAGAGGGATGGAAATCATCATGTCGAAGAGATACCTGCACTCCCGTGTTTATTTCAGCTCTGTTCACAATAGCCAACATATGGAACCAGCCCAAATGTCCATCATCAGATGAGTGGATAAGGAAACTGTGGTATATATACACTATGGAATACTACTCTGCCATAAAAAAGAATGAAATACTCCCTTTTGCAACAACATGGATGAACCTGGAGAAACTTACGTTGAGTGAAACAAGCAAAGCACAGAGGGATAAATACCGCATGTGCTCACTCACATGTGGGAGCTAAGAGAGAAAGGAAGGCAAGAAAGAAAGACCATAGTAGTGCCATGATCCAACAGAGGGAGGGAACATTCCTAGGGCTACAAATTGGAGTGAAGGGTGGGGAGAGAGAGGGGGTAATTGGGAGGGAACAAAGGGTACAAAAGTAATATCTGGTAATGGGTATGCCCCCAGTATGAATCTGGCCCTCACATCATGGGCAGAAGGATGGACAATCAGCTTTGTATCTCATTTATATTTGTAATAAAAAAATAAAGTTTCAATTTGCATTTCCTTAAAAATATAAAAATAAAAATAAATTCCATAAAGTAGGGAAATATGATTGCCTTTTTTACCACTCTATATCCAGCACCTGACAATACTGCCAACATATAGTAATAAATAATGATGATGATAATATGGTAATAAGTGACATTTACTGAATTTTTATTATCTGTTCAGTCACCATTCTAAGTATTTCACATTATCTCATGAAATCTTCACAATTCCCTTTGTAGCTATATTATGCCCACTTTACAGATGAAGAAACTGGGGATAAGGAAAGTAAGGTAACTAGTCAAAAAATCAGGATTCAAATACATTCAGTGTAGATGCTCAAAAAATATATGATGAAAATATGAATGTGTAAATGAGCGAAATGATTTAGTAAGTTGCACATTATACCAGCATAGGAATGAGTCATGTGAACTACCAAGCATGCTGAAGCAGGACTTGATTTTTAAAACTACCTGATATCTCAGAATATACCATGCCATGGACTTGGAGAATAACTGCCACCCTAGGTACAAAGATAAACTCCTCCTTTTGCTATGAAGCTAAAGCCTAGGGTGCAATGAAAGAATGAGAAGACATCTGTCCAGTTTCTGTTTCTGGTGGGTCAGGTAATATTAGAGCAGTAAGAATGGTATTGCCAAGATAAGTTACCTACAGCTAAGGTAGCCTGTCTTCCAGACAGAAGTACTATAGTTGGTAATGTGCCTACTCTGAGAACCTCAGCCATGAGCAGGTATAAATGGTGAGCACCAAGCTCTATTAAAATTTAGTTCCAAGAGCTGGCCAGTTAGCTTGGTTGGTTAGAATATGGTGTTGTAACACCAAGGTCGAGAGTTTGGATCCTAGTACAGGTCAGCTGCCAAAATAAATTAAATTAATTTTTAGTTCCAAGCTGGAGGGGAAACAGGATTGAATGTGTTATATGACTGTATAAAACTAATGGCAGAAGATTCCCATATCTGAGTATAGCCATGGATGATATGGAAGAATTAGGCATCATTTTGAACCAATTTCTAAACCAGTGAGCTCAGCTATTATCTTGACTGAAAATCAATCATATATATCTTAAATGGGTGTCTATATTAGTCCTAAAATCTTAAAGCTGCAAAATAATCTTCATTGACTCCTGCATCCTGGGCACAGAGGAGGATTTGGACTCCCAAAGCCTTGGGCATCCCTGCCCCCATGAGTCTGCCATGGAGTAGCCCACGAGGCTGCACTAGTGCCTATGGCTTTTCCAGGGAGGTTGTTGTTCATTGCCAGTGGCCTTACAGTTCTGGGGTCCTGGCAATGGCCCCACTCCCTTGGCTCTACTAGACATTGCTCTGGTGAGGGCTTTGTGTGGGGGCTCTGACACCACATTTCTGCTTAGCATTGCTCTAGTAGATGTTCTCTGTGGTGGCTCTGCCCCTGTGTCAGGTCTCTGCCTTGGTCCCCAGGTTTTTGCATATATCCTCTGAAATCCAGGTGGAAGCTACCACGACTTTGTTGCTCTCAAGTTCTGCCAGCCCACAGACAACACCATGTGATTGCCACCAAGGTTTTCTGACATGCTCTCCAGAGCTGCTGCAGGAACCTCACTTAGGGCTGCTTGAGGCAAGGCTGCTCCAGCTGGAGCTGCCAGAATGCAGGGAGCAGCATCCCAAGACTGCACAGGGCAGTGATACACTGGTCTGTCTCCCAGGAGAATTCATTCCTCCTAGGCCTCTAGGGCTGTGATGGGAGGGGTGGCACAGAATACTTCTGCAATGCCTTCAAGGACTTTCTGTTTGTTCTGGCTCTTGGCACCTGGCTGCCTCATAGTCGTACTAATATCTTTAGCAACCAGTCTATCTGCTGCACCCTCAATTTTTCTCCTGAAAATGCTCTCTCATTCTCTACCACATGGTCAAGCTGCAAATTTTCCAAATGTTTATGCTTTGCTTCCTTCTTAATTATAAATTCTGGCTTTACATCATGCCTTTGCCACTATAACTGAGCATAGGATGTTACAAGTAGCCATGTAGCTGTCTGAATGCTTTGCTGCTTAGAAATTTCTTCTGCCAAATGTTCTGGTTCACAACTCTTATGTCACACCTTCCACAAAGTCCTAGGGCATGAATAAAATGCAGCCATGTTCCTTGCTATAGTGTACAAAGGGTCATCTTTTGTCCAATTCCTAATAAGTTTCTCATTTCTACTTGAGACCTCATGAGCATGGCCTTTACTGTCCACATTTCTATCAGCATTCTTGTTACAACCATTTAACCAGACTCTAAGAAGTTCCAAACATTCCCTCAAATTTTTGTCTTTTATTGAGTCCTCCAAAATCCTCCAACCTTTGCCCATTACCCAGTTCTAAAGCCACCTTCACATTTTCAGGTATTTGTATAGTAACACCCCACTCCTTGGTACCAGTATTCTGTATTAGTCTGTTTCTGTTGCTTATAACAGAAACACCTGAAATGGGGTAATTTATAGGGAAATGATATTCCTTGCTTACAGTTTCAGAGGCTGGGAAGCCCAAAGTCCAGGGAACACATCTGGTGAGAGTCTTGTTGGTAGGTAGTGATTTTCACAGCAAGACAGTGTGTCACGTGGCAGAAGAGTAGAAGAGGAGAGAGACAGGGAGGGGAGGTGCCAGTATCCTTTAAATGGCCAGCTCTCAAGGGAACTGATAGAATGAGAACCCACTCACTACCCCCCCCTCAGGGAGGTCATTAATCTATTCATGAGGGATCCACCCCCCATGACCCAAATACCTCCCAACACTACCAAGTTGGGGATCAGATTTTGACATGACCTTTGGGAGCACAACATATACAAACTCTATCAGCATCTCATGCTTGGTTGCCAGTATCTCAATGAAGTCTCCAATATGAAACTGCTAACAAAGACGTTGCTTAGGTGCTAGCTCAATTGTGTTGGAACATAGCAACTAATAAGGATACTACAGTGTGAGGTCCAAACCGGAAAAAAAGAACAGAGCCCATGAGTGAGATTTAAAAATCAGAATGGGTTGGATAGATTGCTCTTACATCCATGGAGCAATCTCCTTTGTAGACAAGAATACTCACAATTATCACTTTCAGGGGATAAAACCCAAACTAGTCACTATAAGTTATATATTAATGACAGAGTAATAACTCAGTCCTCTCCAGTGTACTTGACTTCATTATTAATTTGTCAATCAATATTTAATTAAGTGGCAATAAAGCATTGTAGTTAAGAATATAGAGTCTAGATTCATGCTGCTGGAGTTTAAATCTCAGTTCTCTCAGGTACTAATTTTGTGACTTTGGGTAATATACTTTACTATTTTGAGTCTCTATTTATCTGAAAAATAGGTATAATCATTTTACTTGGACTATTTGTATTAGGGATTAAATATGATAATGTATGTAAAGTGCTTAATGTCTGATACATAATAGCTCAATACATTTTAGCTATTATTATTATTACTCTGTGCCCAGCATTGTTCTGAAAAATGAAATCATATTTGCTTAATTTTTAGGAATTGATTTCTGAAAGTTTATTCATTTTAAAGAAAGAATGTTTTTAGCCATACTTTATGCAATTTTGTGTGATGCTAGGCTGTTATATTCATCAAGTAACTGTGAACTGTGTTGGTAGTTATGAGGTGACTTCGAAAGGCATAGAATGAAATACATGTTGAGAAATGAAATATCTTGAAATATCAGCAACATTGTTTCTTAATTTGTGATATAAATGAGTATGATGACTATATAAATCGTGTGGTATGAAGATTCAGAGGGGCTATGTGTGTGTGCCTGTGTGATCCATATCATTATTGGACCTTTATATTTTGAGAAGATATTAAAATGTTTTTGCAATATAATTTTCTATACCCCTATCCTTGCCACCCCACTCATTCACATAATTTTCTGTCTAATATGAGATAGAGTTTACTGTTTGTAGAATAGGCTAGCCTAAGGGAAATACTCACACAGAAGTTGGTAATATACCTTTGTACTTGATTCAATCTGTATCTCTTCATAGAATCCCCCTCCCAGTTTTATTAGACAAATTGAGGTGCCTTGCCAGGCTTCTTAACCGTAAGTTGTGGCCTTTGAGCTGGCTCTTTTTGTGAAGGTAGGATTTGGATTTGTGATGAAGAAGGGTAGAATACTGGGCTAGTTAGAGTAGAATATGGGAGAAAAAGAATGGATAAAGACATGGAGATGGGAAGAACTTGACATATATGTGGGGCAGCAAGGAGGAGACTGGTGTGATTTGGGCACAAGATTTCTTTCAGAAAATAGGAGGCAGAAGCACAGGGGCAGACAAAAGAAGGAGACGGGGAGAGAGCAGGAGGGATGAATATGATGGGAAAGTCAAGAAAATTTACTGAAGGCATTGAATGCCAGAGTGAAGATTTACAGACTTGATCTGATAAATAATAAAGAATCCCTCTAAATTCTTAATCCAGGAGTGAAGAGTGGTGCTGGCCACAATGATTGTAAAATTTTGGAAGATTAACTTAGTATCAATGTATAAAATGGATGGAGTAAGGGGACATTCTGGTGACAGGGAAATTATTTTAAATGCTATTGTGGTAATCTTTTTACTTTCTTTGGCTTTTTAAGAATAGCCAATTTTCTTTTGTACTGACAAAGACTCAAGTTTAATTTGGCTAATGTCTGGCTTTAATTTTCAGGGAATATTTGGAGTAACTGCCATATTTGTGGCTTTGAATATTTGCAGAGCTTGGTCAGAGTTAGGAAGTAAAGAGTAGTGTAATGCAAAGTTTAGGACCATTTATTTACAGGGAAAAAAGTATTGCTACTTGGCCATCAAGACATGATATAATTCTGATTAGAATTCTCTTTAATATAAACAAATTAGAAAAATAAATATTAAGAAAGAATAATTCCAATATTCTAGATATTGCCTTGGCAACACCTACAGGACAAACACAAGGCACACATCATTTTATCTAAAATTGTTAATGGATATAGAAATCAAACAATATAAATAAACATAAATAGGTAATATAAACAATATAAATAGGTAGTGCCTATTAGTTGTAAACTTTATCTCCCTAGAAATGTCATACCTATTTGATATTTGCAACATAAATGTCAACAGACAGTTGGCAATCTATCAGTACATCTTTTTTCTTTTTTAAACAAGGTCAAGGTTTCAGTTCCCTGTACAGACCACTGTAACAGAGGACCCTGAACAATACTAAGGAAGACACAGGCTAAACCCCTTCCACATGAGAAACCATTGACCTTCTCTATACCACCCCCCTGCATGAGAAACTATTGAAAACAGAAACTGTTGCATAGAAACAGAAACCATACACAATGAAAATTTTATGCCGGATTGCTCTAACTGCTCATTTTTGGCTTCTGTGACCTAGCTTGCTTTGTGCACTTGGTCAAACCCATGTGCCAATGGGATTTGGTTTTTGCCTTTATAAACTCCAGCAGACCAAGGCTGGCTGCTGTACCTCCCAAAATACCTAGGGGAGGCAGTCACCGGCAAGCTAATAAAGACTGTTAAAATTCTTAATTAAATGTTTGGTTCCTTTCCTGAGTGACAACCTCACAACATTTGGAGGCCCCAGTGGGATCTTATCACTCACGGGAACCAAAAACTGCAGCTTCGGACACGGGGCAACTCGGTGAGTCTCCCTATGGGAGGCCACCGAGACAGAAATTGGCCTGGGGATGAGACTCGCTGCAGTCCCTAGGGGAGGCCACCAAGATGGAAATTGGCCCCTGGGTCCTTTGGCACCCACCCAAAAGCCCAATGCAACCAGATTCTTCAATTGGCACCAGAGTCTTTGTTTGTCCTATTACTTTGCTTCTTGGACATCCAGAGGTAAGCTTTGGTTTGAGATGTCAAAAACTTGGTTTTGCATTTGGGTATCAGAGCTCTGATTTGAGATCCAAGCAGAAGGCTGGATGCAGCACTACTTCCCAGGTCTAGGACTCCTGTGAGACATCGCCAGGTCCTTTGGTTTGGAATTTGGGCATGGCCACTTTTCTCTGTCTTTTGTGTGTTGCCTGTTGTGTGTTGTTGTGTGTCATTAACTGTGGTCCTATATAACATAATGGGACAAAATTCTTAGTCTTTGGTGTCCTGCCTGTTATTTGTTTGTTTCTGTGTGTGTTACATCATTGTTGTTTATAACCAAATGGGGCAAGCTCCATCGTGGCCGATTCACATCGCAGGCCCCCTTGAATGCATGATTTCTAACTTCAAGTATTTCCAAATGAAGGGAACAGATTATGGGGTGTCAGTCAACCCATTTGATCTCAGAAAATTCTCTGAACTTGACTGGCCAACTTTCAATGTTGGGTGGCCTTCATATGGAACTACTGATTTTCCAGCAGCTTATCATGTCTTGGGCACTCTGGACATCCTGATCAACTGCCTTACATACAGGTTTGGATTGATATAGTCTCTGACAAGCCATCATGGCTAAAGAAATGCCTTAAAAAATGTCCCCAGGTAAATGGATCAACTGTCCTTCTAACTGAGCCTTCTCTTCCAGCTTCCTGAGGAAGCCTGCAGCCCCCGCAGCGCCTCCTGTCCTCCCTGACACCTCTCCCCTGCATACTTGGAGTGGCACTGCATATCAGTCCTCTCCTTGCCATTCCTCCAAATCCTCCTCTCCCTCTGACAGGCTCCCTTGCCTCCCAGAACTCCTCAAGATCAGGCTCACTTCATGGTTTATGTCCCATTTTCTACTAGTGACTTCTACAACTGGAAAAAATCAAAATCCTTTTTTCTCAGAAAAACCTCAGGGCCTCATCTCCCTCCTGGAGAATGTTTTCTTTACCCACCAGCCTACATGGGATGATTGTCAGCAGCTCCTGCAGACTCTCTTCACGTCAGAAGAACGCAAGTGGATCCAGAGGGAGGCCCTGAAAACTGTTACTGGTCAAGATGCCTGACCCTCTGATGACACCGTTCACCTCAAATGCATGTTCCCCTCTAACAGACCTGGGTGTGACCCAAACATGGACCAAGGTAAGGGGGTCCTCAACCTGTGTCACCAGACTCTCCTTAGGGAATTCCACACAGCCTATCAAATAGTTTCAGTAAGTGAAACTATTCAGGGACCAAATGGATCTCCTGCCGCTTTCCTGGAATGCCTTATGGAAGCTTACAGGACCTACAGTCCTGTGAACCCTGAGACCTCAGAAAACCAGCAGGTGATAAATATTGCCTTTGTTACCCAGTCAGCCCCAGACATTAGGATAAAGCTTCAAAGACAGGAAGGATTTAAAGGAAAATTATCTGAGCTGGTTGAAATTGCCCAGAGGGTCTTTAACAAAAGAGATAGTCCAGAAGAAAAACAAACCAAAAAGCTAGATCTTAAGAATGCTTTCTTCAGCCTCCTGCTGACCTAGGTAAGCCAACCTCTCTTTGCCTCTGAATGGACTGACCATGGGGGCAGGTACTCTGAGCAATTAACTTGAGCTTGCCTCCCCCAAGGATTTAAAAATTCCCCAACCTTATTTGATGAAGCTCTAAGCCAAGACCTCCTGCCTTATAGACAAAAACACCCCGAGGTCCCACTATTACAATATGTAGATGATCTCCTCCTGGCCACAAAAGACACATGCAAGGAGGCTACAAAAGATCTATTAAAGGAATTACAAACCCTGGGGTATCAAGTCTCAGCTAAAAAGGCTCAAATTTGCACCTCAAAAGCCACTTATCTGGGGTACAAATTGAAAGAAGGAAAAAGGACTCTATCTTTCAGAAGAATAGAGATAATTTAAAAATCCTGGACCCCAAAACAAAAAAACAAACAAGTTCACAAATTCTTGACGGCTATAAGCTACTGCCACCTTTAGATACCTGGGTTCCCTGGGAAAAGAAATAGCCCCTTAATTTGGACTGAGCTTGAACAAAAGGCTTTTAAAGATCTGAAACATTTGCTCACCAAGACACCTGCTCTGGCACAGCCAGATGTAAACAAGCCCTTCAGCCTGTTTTTTGCTGAGATGTGAGGCATTGCCAAGGGGGTCCTCACCGAAGCCCTGGGACCATACCTCTCCAAGAGGTTGAACAGTGTAGCTGCAGGATGGCCAACCTGTCTCCGAGCCATAATGGCAACTGCTTTACTGGTAAAATAGGCCAACAAGACACATGCTTAGTGGCCCCCATACACTTTCTTACAAAGTGAACTTGAACATTGGCTCACCAATGCCCACATCACTCATCAGGCCCTACTCCTAGATCAATCGCAAATAAAATTTCTTAAAACAGCAGCTTTAAACATGGCATCTCTCCTCCCGGACGATGACCCAAAGGAACCCGTCCATGACTTCCTCAGAATGATAGAGGCTCTCCAGAGACTCTGACCTAAACTTACTGACATGCCCTGGATGCAACCTGATGGAGTAATGTTCACTGATGGGAGCAACTTCATCTCCAATGGAACCAGGCATGCCAGGGCAGTAATAGTGACCTTAGAACAGGTCATTTGGGCTCAAACTTTGAGCCAAGGAACATCTGCTCAAAAAGCTGAACTTATAGCCTTAACACAAGCTCTGATACATGGAAAAACAAAACTGTCAACATATACACTGACAGTAGATATGCCTTTGCTATAGCCCACATACACGGGGCCCTTTATAAACAGAGAGGACTAATAACATCAGGAGGAAAAGACATAATAAAAAAAAAATAAAGCAAAAATACTAGCCCTCCTTGAGGCCATATGGTATCTAAAAAGAGTGGCCATCATACATTGTCGGGGGCACCAGAAAGATAACTTGCTTGAGACCCAAGGCAGCGCTGCTAAAGATTTGACTGCCAAAGATGCCACATTAAAACCAGTGGGGCCATTTGACTCTTTAATAGTTGTCTTGGCACCTCAATTGCTGCTGAACCCCCATTATGCTAAAGAAGAAGTAGAACATGCTAAGATCTTAAAAGCCTCCAACAATGCTATGAATTAGAAAATTCTACCAGACCACAGGATTTATTTGCCACAGGCTCTAGGCAGATTGCTGATTAAATAGATACATCAGGGAACACACCTTTGATCCACAAAATTAACTGAACTTTAAAAAAAAAAAAAAACAGATATGAAATTTGTTCACAAGTAAGTCCAGGGCCAAAATCAAGGCTGCCCATTGGAAACAGAACACAAGGCACCAACCCTGGCAAACACTTGGAAATTGACTTCACTGAGGTAAAACTTGGACAATATGGGTATCACTACCTTTTGGTGTTCATAGACACTTTTTCTGGACAGGTAGAAGCTTTTCCTACAAAAACTGAAACTGCTCAGATAATACTAAAGAAATTGTTACAAGAAATTGTCCCCAGATTTGGCCTACCTGTAACCTTAGGGTCTGACAATGGCCTGGATTTCACAGCCCACATTTCCCAGTTATTAGCTAAAACATTAAAACTAAATTGGAATTTACATTGTTTTCAGGACAGGTAGAACAGATGAATCGGACTTTAAAAGAAACACTTACCAAATTAAAACTAGAGACTGGCAAGAACTGGGTAAGCCTCCTTCCCTTTGCCCTCCTAAGGGCTAGAAGCACCCCCTACATACAAGGAATTACAGCTCATGAAATTGTTTGGAAGGCCGCCCCCTCTGTTGCCCCACCTCAAAGATGATAAACTTACTGAAATCACTAAAGATAACCTTCTTCAGTCTATTCAGGCCCTCCAACAGGTACTATGCCAGATTCACCCCTTGGTCAGAGAGGCCTACCCACTGACAAAAGCAATTGGTCAATTCTACAAAAAGGCCTCCTGGAATTTGAGAGGGGTTACACTGAATCTACCGATCAATTTGAAAAGAATTGACATCTTAACAATACTGTCTTCTAGTCCATGGACATAAAATGTCTCTGCATTTATTTAGACTGTCTTTAATTTCTATTAGCAGTATTTTGCAGTTTTCAACAGACAAGTCTTGCATGCTTTTGTTAAATTTGTTCCAAACCATTTTATTCTCTTCAATGCTATTGTAAGTGAAATTGTTAAGTTCATTTTCAGACTGTTTATTGCTGGTACATAAAAGTACAGTTGCTTTTTTCATTTTAATCTCAGGTTCTCAAACTTGCCAAACATGTTTAGTTCTAGTAGCTTTTTTGTATGGATTCCTCAGTATTTTCTACACACAGGACCATACCATCTATGGATAAAGACAGTTTTGCTTGTTCCTTTCCAATCTGGACTTCCTTCTTTGTCATGAGCAGACTGGCTTACACCCCCATACAATGCTGCATAGAAGTGACAAGAGTGGGCATGCTTGCCTTATTCCTCAGTTTATGGGAAAAGCACCCAGTCTTTCACCATTAGGTATGATGTTAGCTGTGGGCTTTTTGTAAATGCACTTTATTAGATTGAGGAAGGCGCTTTCTATTCCTAGTTTATTGTGAGTTTTTCCAGTTAAATAACAATTTTAAAATGTAAAACGCTTTGATAAAAAGATTTACACCAAGTGGTCAATCTGACAATGTGATAAAAAGTTAATTTTTTCCTCTTTGCTGTGGTCATTGTATCCTACACAGAGGCTGTACCCATCTGAATGTGCAGCAGCAACTGCACCCATATATAATCCACACAATCAGACTAACAAGGTGGATTATATAAGGCTGTAGGAGAAACCTGTTCTTTATACTAAGCACTCAAGAATAATAAAACACAGCCTCTCCCTAATCAAAGAGTAAAAAAAAAAAAAAAAAAATTAAAAAAACGGAAACCACTACTTGTATGAAACCTTATTCTCCTAGCCTCCTTAGCTAACAACTCTCCTTACTGCCTTAGCTGGTCCCTTACTTTTAATTCTGCTGTTCTTCATGATAGGCCCTTGTGCCCTCACCTGCCTTGCTAAGTATGTTAAACAGAGAATCCAATCAGTAAAATTAATGGTTTTAAAAACGTACTATAACAGATTAAACACAAATGAGTCTAAGATTTGACTCATGTACATAAAACCAGTGAGGAATGTAACAGAGGACCCTGAACAGTACTAAGGAAGACACAGGCTAAACCTCTTCCATTTGAGAAACCATTGACCTTCTCTAAACCACCCCCCTGCATGAGAAACCATTGAAAACAGAAACTGTTGCATAGAAACAGAAACCATACACAATGAAAATTTTATGCCTGATTGCTCTAACTGCTCACTTTTGGCTTCTGTGACCTAGCTTGCTTTGTGCATCTGGACAAACCCATGTGCCAAAGGGATTTGGTTTTTGCCTTTATAAACTCCAGCAGACCAAGGCTGGCTGCTGTACCTCCCAAAATAACTAGGGGAGGCAGTCGCTGGCTGGCTAATAAAGACTGCTAAAAATTTTAATTAAATGTTTGGTTCCTGAGAGACAACCTCACAACACCAGCAGCCAAAAAAAAAAAAAAAAAAAAAAAAAAAAAAAATTCACATTTTATATTTTTTTAATTAGAAGCTTTCTTTAGAAGTTAATGTTGAAAGCCTTAATCATGTTTAAGAGTTTAACACATGAAAAAAGATGTAAGGGACTTTAAAATTCACCTTTAAGAAGTCTGAAAGTAAGCATTGCCTAATAGTGTTTTATTGCATGTCAATAATGTCTTATCAGATATCTTTAGAAGATATGTCTAATAATATTAACTGGTTATTAAATGATATTAAATATCAATTACTGTTCTTGATTATATAGTGCCTACTTACCTGGAACTAAAAATGTGAAATTAACAGTTTTTAATACACTTACAAGATTGCAATATGGGTAATTTGTCTTACAAGTGATGAGATTTTTTACTGACTCTGTTGCTACATTTAAAGCTTGGAGAGGAAGTTAGACTATTTTAATATAACAATTTAAATTTGTGTCTCAAAGCACTGAGAAGGAAATTTTGGTGTGCTAAGAATGGCATTTCCATTATTTTCTCAGCTCATCCAAGTTGTGGGTGATAAGATATGAGGAAACAGTATCATTTCTTAGAAATGAAGTAAGGCAAACTAAAAATGTTTAAAATAGGTTGATTATGTTGTATCAATATAGTGTTCATAGGAATAAAACTAAAATTGGCCTTCTTTTTAAAATGAAGACCTTAGTGAAGTCTTTAAGTTAGAAAATAATGCATATATTGCCATTAGTCAGTTCTCTCAAACTGTCCTACAAGTGAATATTTCTTCTTTTGTGGGGCTACTATTTTCAGGGCTGCTGACTTTGACAGAGAGTAGTCATTTTTCTGTGTATTTACTCATGTTTTTCTCGTGCTTATAAAGTTGCCCAACTTCCCTTTTCTTGATATAATTTTTATCTTATTTAAAGTATTGTGATATATGTTTTAAATACAAAAGTATGTTTATATTTTGAAAAGTAATAATAAAAGGAATAATGTTGAACCCATTCTCTAGTGTAAGATGTAGAATATTACTTGTATCTAACTGTCTGTTGTATGCCTCTATCTAATTGATCTCTTTCCTTCCCTCCTAGATAGAATAAGCACTCAGAATTCTGTAATACTATTTCTTTCTTGGTTTTCCTGTACATCTATAGCACCTATGTAGATTTCCTTGAACAAGAAGTTATTTAGGGGATTTTTTAAATTTTAAATGTTTATTTATTATTAGCATTCATTCTTACAAATTGTGATATTTCTTTGACAGATTTTTTTTATTGAAACATAATTGATTATACATATTTGTGAGGTACAGATTAATACCTGTGTACAATATGTGGTGATCAAATCAGTATAATTAGTATATTCATGCTTATTTAGTTTATCTTGCATTTGAACTTTATGTGAAAAAAATATCATGCATTTTTTTCTCATTTTGCTTCATTTATTCAACATGATATTGGTAAAACTCATCTATATTGTAACATGTAACTCTAGTTCAATCATTTTTACAGAAGTATAATATTCCACTGAATGAGTATACCACCTGTAAATCTACCTGGCTGTGCTTTTTCTAGCAGGCTTATTTCAAATTCCTTATTTAGTGTTTTCATGGTTATAGGAATACTTAGGATTTTCTTTGGTCAAATAATAATTGCATATATTTATGGAGCACAATGCGATGTTTTGATACATGTATATATTTATATTTCCTCTTGAGTAAGTTTTAGAAAGTTTTATTTTTCTACCATCTAGGGTTTTAAAAGTTTAGGCATAAAGTGGTTTATAATAATTGTTTACTTTCATCGAGACTTCTTGGGCTTCCTACATTGGAAGATTTTTAACTTTCAACAAATTTGAAATATTCTGTCGTTATTTTTCTGTATATCTCATGTTCCCCATTCTCCCTCTGGTCTCCATCTAGCATTTGGATTAGACATATGTTAGAGTTTCTCACTCTGTCCTTTATGTCTTTGTAACCTCTCTCGTATTTTCCACTTCTTCTTATCTGTGGATTGTATTGGGGATAATTTCTTAGGATTTATTTTCCAGTTCACCAATTCTCCTTTTAGATGTGCCTAACTTGCTTTTTAATCCATTGACTGAATTTTAAATTTCAGTGTTTATATTTTTTATCTCTAGATGTTGTGTTTGTTCTTTTTCAACTTGGCTTGGTCATTCTTTACTCCTATTTTCAAATTTTTCTTTTATCTACTTAAACTTGGTAATCATAGTTTTTTATATTCATATCTAATCAATCTAACATCTAAAATCATTACTCTTCTAAGTCTGTTTTTTTTTTTTTTTCTTGCTAACTCTCACTTACGGTGTCTCGTTTACTTGTTCATTTCATTATTTTAAAGTATAAGCTCCACATCCTCCTTGGAATATCAATTTTGGAAATTCTGTATGGCCTTGATTGAAAATGTATTATTCCTGAAAGATTTGCATTTTTCCTGACTACTAAATAGGGGAACTATCAATCTGAGATAAATTTAAATTAAATTCTCTAGTTGAGATTTTTCTGACCACAAAGGTGTTATAAATTTGTACCAGAAATACATTTGAGAAAGGACTATACTGATGAATTGTCAGAAGCAATTCTTTTAAGTTCCACATATTTTATAGTTACCATTATAATATAATCTTAAACCATAATTACTTGGGGGTGGACTTTTTAAGTATCCTAAGGAATGGAATAATTGCTCTGTAATTGATATTTACTATGGTTAGAAATGTAGTCTGTATGATATAGTATACTTGTAACTGTTTTTAATATTTAATATACTATAAATGTTTGCAAAGTGAACTATTGTGTAACAATCACACAATTCAAGAAACAGAACATGACTAAGTGTCCCCTAGAAGCAAACTTTGTTCTCCCTTCCAACACGATAACTACTATTCTGACTTAATGTATATTTTTAAATCATTTTTATTGAAGTATAACACGCTTACAAAAAGTACAGAAATCATGATTATTCAGCTTGATAAATTTTTATAAAGCAAACACTCCCATATAATAACCATTAGTATCAAACACTAAAACACTTTTGGCACCCTAGAAGCTTCCCTCCTACCCCTGGCTGTCACTAATCTCCCTCTTCATCAAAGAAAATAACTTTCCTTGCTTCTAGAATCATATACAAGGTGTAGAGCTAGGGCTGTGTCTGGAGCTCACAGAACCCTCAAGCCCATTGTCCAGACTGGGTCACAAACTCTTCACACGCAGATCTATGAGCTAGATAACTGGAAAAAAGGTCATTGGAGCCTTGGTTGAAGAAAGAATAGTCTTTATTCAGCACCCACATGTCAAAGAGCTAGGGAGTCCAAAAAGAAACTCAGAAACTCAACTGCTACTGGCAAAGTCAAACAAAACAAAACAAAACAAACAAACAAACAAAAACTGAGCAGCTGCCAGCAAAGTAAACATGCTCTTTTAGATGTGAGCTCTCTGCCAGCCAGCTGCTGCTTCATAAACTGCAGAACACACAATAGCAACAAAACTAAAAAGATACATTGGCATGCATGTGCACTAACTCCACCCACACACAACTTGTTTACAAAGAGTGTGCTGCACCACCCCCAACCAGACCTGAGGTGAGGGGTTATGACTAAACTATTCTATTTTCCCCACACAAGGGTACTTCAAAAAGTTCATGGAAGGATTTGTATTATCTTTTAATCTTATCTTTCCAGTAACTTTTTGAAGTACTCTCATGTTTTTCAAATTATGTATTTGTTATACATAGAATCATACAGTTTGTATTCTTTTCTGTATACTTTCTTTTTTCTTTTTAATGGGAAAAGTATGGATTGTTTAATAAATTGTACCAGAACAATTGGCAGTACATTTATGCAACTTTAAAAGTTAGATTGTTTATAGAAATAAAGCAAAATTTTTATTTTTTAAAATTTTCTTTTAAATTTTTTAGTTTTTATTTTTATTAAAGCAAAATTGATTATACACATTTTGGGGTACAACATTGACTACCATGACCTGTGTACAACATATGCTAATCAAATCAATAGTATTAGCATATTCATTATTACAAATCATGCTTATTCTTTATGCTCCTTATCCAATCACTCCCCATACCCTTCTCCTTCCCCCCCCCACCTCTAATAAATATAGATTTGTTTTCTCCTGAAAGATGAATGGTTTCTCTGTTGATTTATTGCTTAGATGATCTGCTCAGTGCTGACAGAGGGGAGTTCAAATTCCTCACTATTATCGTAGAGAAGATGCTTCTTCTGCTACTCTGGAGTGGGCTTGGTGGAGAGGCACATTCTCTTCTATTTTTGGTCTCTTCTGGTGACTCTCCTTGTGTCAATGCAGTCAAGTGTCTGGTGGGTCACCTGCACTGTGGCTGTGCCTACTGCTGTGGCGTCTAACCACTTTTGCAGCTGTGGCTATGCCAGTGGCTCTGGTGGGCCACCCAAGTGGAAGTGGTGTTTTGGATGTGCTCCTTGACTGGTTGCAGATGGGGGAGATGGCCCTCAGCTCCATGCCTCAGGACCTCCTATACTTTCTTTTGCTAAATATTATGTTTGTGAGCTCCATCCACACTTATGCATACAGCCTGCTTTTCATTTTCATTGCTGTGGTATATTTCTTTTATGAAGATACAATATATATTTATCAACTTGAGTGGTTTCCAGTATTTGCCTGTTATGAAAAATGCCTTTATCAACATTCTTGTATGTATCTTTTGGTACACAAATGTACGAAATTGTGTACATTCTGTATATAATACAGTACGTGTAGAATTGCTTAATCAAAGGCATATGCTAATTTATACTTTGAATATGAGTGAAGAAGATTACCTGCACCTCAGTATTCTTACCAACACCTAGTGTCATCAATCTTTTGGATTTTGGCGTTTATGGTGTGTTTCTTCTAGAATTTCATTGTGGTTTAGTTTGCATCTTCCTGATGACTAATGAGGTTGACAACCTTTTTATATGCTTAATGACTATGTTGATACTGTCTTTCATAGGGTGTCTAAATCTCTTGCCCATTTTTCTATGGTTTGTCTATCTTTTTCTTATTTACCTGTACAAATTCTTTATATATTCTGGATGTGATATCTTTGTCATGTATATGTATTGCAGAAAACTTCTCTTGTCCTTTGCCTTTCTTTCTGATCTCTTAGTAGAATTATTTGATTAACAGAAAATCTTGTTTCATTTTATTTTATTTTTCATTCTTAACATTATTTTTGATTAACAAATGTTAATTGTATACTTTAAGGGATGCAATGTGATGTTTTGTTATATGTATACAATGTGGAATTAGATCAACCTAATTAACATATCCATAACCTCACTTAATTATCTTTCTTTATTGTGAGATATTTGAAGTTTATACTCAGTTATTTTGAGTTACAAAATATATTACTATTGACTGTAGTCACCATGCTGTGCAACAAATCTCAAAACCTATTCCTCCTGTCTGTCTAAAACTTTGTACGCTTTGATCAACAACTGCCCATTCCTTTCCTCCCCATAGCCCCCACCCTAGCCTCTGGTAAGCATCATTCTATTCTCTGCTTCTATGAGTTCAACATTTTTAGTTGAGATCATGTGGTATTTGTCTTTCTGAGCTTATTTCATTTAGCATAATATCACCTAGAATTATCTGTGTTGTGGAAAATGACAGGATTACCCCCTTTCTTAAGGCTAAATAGTATCTCATTGTGTATATATATATATACCACATTTCTAAAAGTCATTTATCCATTGATGGACTCTTAGGTTGATTCTATGTCTTGGCTCTTGTAAATAATGCTGAAATAAACATGGGAGTGTAGATATTCCTACAACACATTGATTTCTGTCTTTGGATATATACCCAGGAGTGGTATTACCGGATCATGAGATAGTTTTATTTTTATTTTTTTTGAGAAACCTCCGTATCATTTTCTGAAATAATTATATTAGTTTACACTGCCATCAACAATGTACAAGAGTTTTACTTTTCTCTGCACCCTTACCAACACTAGTTATCTTTCACCTTTTTGATAAAAACCATTCTAACAGGTGTGAAGTAATATCATGTTGTGGTTTTAATTTGCATTTCCCTAACGATTAGCGATACTGAGTATTTTTTTTATGTATCTTTTGGCCATTTGTATGTCCTCTTTTGAGAAATGTTTGTTCAGTTCCTTTGCCCATTTTAAAAATCAGGTTATTTATTTTCTTGCTGTTGAGTTGAGTGTGAGTTTCTCTCTGTGTGTTTATATTTCTATCTTTTTCTTTTTCCCATGTTTCAGTCTGGATATATTCTATGACTTAGCTTTCATTTCACTAATCATATTTTTTGCTCTGTATTGTTAAAAACATTCACTAAATTTCTAATTTTAGTTTGTCAGTTCTAGAATTTGATTCTTTTTAGTGATTCTAGTTTCTGCTGAAATTCTTTTTTTTGTCCACTGTTTTCTTCAACACATTAGTCATAGTTATTTTGAAGTTTCTTTTTGATAACTTTAATATCTGGAACTCTCGTGGGTATGCTCCTTTTGAGTATTTTTCTCTTGTATTTTGGTTATTTTTAAAAGGTAGTATATTTTACAAATTTTATTGAATCCTATGCATTGTGTGAAATGATGTTGAGATAATTTGAAGCTCTTGATTATATCTTCTCCTGGAAAGAATTAACTTTTGCTTCTGGCAGTAATTATGATAGAGGCAGACCATTTAATCCAATCAGTGATTAAACTGAATGGAGGCTGGCTTTTAATCCTTTTGAGGGCTTATTTCTGGTTTTTGCTCTTTGTCTTGGGTCTATCCACTTAGGGGTCCCAACTCAAACTTGGTGTGTTATCCTCCACCTTGATGGACCCTGAGCTATAATTTTTGCTTCACCATTAGTTTCTTGAGAAGTCCTAAGTCTCTGTTCAGCTTCCTAACTTCTTGGCTATTACTTATGAATTGAAAAATGCCTTGAGATGTGAAGCCGTGTGAGTGTGAGGCTTACCTATCAGTGTTTCCCTTATGTCCTAGATCATGTTCCTGATAGTTCTTTGATTTCTTTATATAATTTTTTATGTTTTTTTTTTTTTTTAAATCAGCCTTTTCTATTTCTTGGTAGGAGGGTTAGTCTGATAGACATTTATTCTCCCTATCTAGACAATTAATTGTCATGGCCTATATGCCATTTCTTATCCTCTGAAGAGCACATGTCAAGACAGGACTAGATGGGCAAGAAATTTGTTGCTAAAACATCCCTGAGTAATAGGGAGGGAGCATGAGTAGGCAAAGAGAAGTTTTACACTGTGATTCAAGTATGATAACTGAGAAAGGAGAGAGAAAAGGAAGGATTGGGTAAGAGATCCTCCGACCACTGCACAATTCTGATAAAGTTTCAGCTGGCCTATATGGACTTCCCAAGGGCAGGAATGGACCAGCATTAGTACCCTCACTGTACTTCTTCATTGACTGGGAGCAGCACTGAGTAAGTATGCTCTCAGAATTCATAAGGGTAGGAGCAGGAACTATGATCTTTGCTTCAGATTCTTCTGAAAGAGATCTGAGTGGTGCATCTGTACCCTGTTATATTTTACTTCTTTTGCCACACATTTCTATTTCTCCACATGTGTTTAGGGAGCATCTTCTCTATAGTTCCTGTGGGCCTTGATTACTATGGGGACTGTCAATGGATTTTGGATGTGACCGGTACCATTGTGCACACAATGAGCACAAAATAGCTGCTGGCCTCGTCTTCCGCCCCAGCACCAAGTCCCTCCATGCTTCCCTTTAGGAGAGGCCTCCTGACTTAAGCAGAAGTCCCTTTTGCTTCTGCAAGGATGCAGTTCTCCATCCCAATCCACATTAGCATAATGACCCTCTTTGATGGTATCAGCCAGCACTTGCCACACTATATAAGCTCCACCACCCCCACACCTGGTGCTGTCCCCCATTTTTAGGGCAGCCCCAGGCTGTTCCTCACTTTGAGCACAGTTCGGCAGATTCTTTTCCTTTATTAAAGCTTGAATGATACCCAGCATCTCAGCTCACTTTCTTTCAACTACTACTCTCATCAATGCATTTAGTCTCAGGCCACAATTGCTACTTATCTCACACCTCTATTATAACTTCAGCAGGTCTTAATGTCTTGCTTGGTCATTTGAGCTAACAATTCATTCCTGAGGAGACTGAGTTCTTGATAATCATTCCCTTCTCAGACTGGGATTGCTGCAACTATGCAAATAGGCATGAAGGTATCAAAAGGTGACCAAAGATATTACCTAAGTTCCACACATTTTCTCTCTGCCACCATTGTGTAAAAGGAAACAAATCTGCTCATGCTAATTATGGTTAATATCCTTTGCTACAATGTTGACTTCTCATCTGCAAGTCCCTAGACACAAGGAGTCCAAGCAACTCAGGTGGCACCTGTAGCTTCTAGTTCAGTAAGATTGTGCCTGTAATCCCAGGCAAGAGTATGTCCATTAGAGACCTGGACATCTAATCCTGCAGAGCCCAGAGTAATGGGGAGAAGAACATCCTCAGGTGGGTCATTTGAGTGATGGTAAGTCAGGCCAGTTCTTCTTCTACTCCTTGGTTCCCAGAACCATATTTTATACCTGTTGTGAACATTGTACCATACAGAGATCTCTGATTTAATTCGTATTCTGAATCTTAAAGAATAGAATCCTATTCTTGTTGAGAATTGCCTATAAGACATCACTTCAATTGTGCTTTAAGCTGGTCATTCCAGCAGTCTGTAGTACTGGCTGATTCTAGATTGTGTGGTATGTGATACGACCAGTGGATCTCATCGTCATAGACTCACTTCCACACCTCAAATCAGGTATTCTGTAAGCTTCCATATAATGATTCTGGTTGAGGCCCTATTAGCAGGAAAGGTAAACCCATACCCAGAATAGGCATCTCTTTTTTTTTTTTTCATTTATTTATTTATTTGTTTGTTTGTTTGTTTGTCCCTTTTGTTACCGGTAAGGGGATCGCAACACTTGGCTTGGTGTCACCCGCACCGTGCTCAGCCATTGAGTGCACCGGCCATCCTTATATAGGATCCGAACCCGCAGCGGGAGCGCCGCTGTGCTCCCAAGTGCTGCACTCTCCCAAGTGTGCCACGGGGCTGGCCCTATTTATTTTTAATCAACATGCAATGTAGTTTATTTTCCTGTCCCTTTACTAATTGCTCCTTTTCTTTCCGACCTCTCCCGTTTCCCCTACTTCTACATCATATCTGTTCACCTATCTTAACAAGTTCAAGGAATTGTTGTGATTGTTGTGTCTTCTTCCCCCCGTTTGTTTGTATATTTATTTATTTTTATCAGTTCCAACAAATAAGAGAGAACATGTGGTATTTCTCTTTGACTTATTTCACTTAATATAATTTTCTCTAAGCTAATCCATGTTGCTGTGAATGGTAGTATTCCATTTTTAAAATAGCAGAGTAGTATTCCATTGTGTAGATATACCACATTTTCCTTATTCACTCATCCAATGATGGGCATTTAGGCTGGTTCCAACTCTTGGCTATTGTAAATCATGCTGCAATAAACATTGGGAGTACAGTTATCCTTTCAACATCATAATTTCCATTCCTCTGGGTATATACCCAAAGTGGAATAGCAGGGTCATATGGTAGATCTATAGGTAATTTTTTGAAGAACCTCCAAACCATTTTCCATAAAGGCTGTACCGTTTTGCAGTCCCACCAACAGTGTAGGAGGGTTCCTTTTTCTTTACATCCTCACCAGCATTTATCATTCTCAGTCTTTTGGATTTTAACCATCCTAATAGTAGTGAGGTGGTATCTCAAAGTTGTTTTGATTTGCATTTCCTGAAGGCTGAGTGATGTTAAGCATTTTTTCATGTGTCTGTTGACCATTCATACATCATCCTTTGAGAAATACCTATTCTCATCTCTTTTGCCCATTTTTTAATTGGGTTACTTGTTTTTTTGCTGTAAAGTTGTTTCAATTCCTTGTATATTCTGGATATTAATCCTTTGCCAGATGTATGTTTGCAACTATTTTCTCCCACTGTGTTGGTTGTCTTTTTGCTGTTGTTTCTTTTTCTGTGCAGAAACTTTTAAATTTGATATAATCCCATCGGTTTATTTTTCCTTTGGTTGCCGGTGACTTTGTCATATTCACAAAGTCTGTACCCAATCCTAGTTATTGGAGTGTTTCCCTTATGATTTCATTAAGGAGTTTTATTGTTTCGGGACTTCTACTTTATTCTTTAATCCATTTTGAAAGGTAAGGATCTAGTTTCATTCTCCTACGTATGAATGTCCAATTTTCCCAGCACCGTTTATTGAAGAGGCAGTCTCTTCGCCAGTGTGTAGTGTTGATGAATTTGTCAAAGATCAGATGGCTGTAGGTGCATGAGTTGGTTTCTGGATTCTCTATTCTGTTCCATGGTCTGTGTGTCTGTTTTTATGCCAGTACCATGCTGTTTTGGTTTTTATAGCTTTGTAGTATAGTTGTTTATTGAAGAGGCAGTCTCTTCGCCAGTGTGTAGTGTTGATGAATTTGTCAAAGATCAGATGGCTGTAGGTGCATGAGTTGGTTTCTGGATTCTCTATTCTGTTCCATGGTCTGTGTGTCTGTTTTTATGCCAGTACCATGCTGTTTTGGTTTTTATAGCTTTGTAGTATAGTTTAAACTCAGGTAGTGTTATGCCTCAAGCTTTATTTTTTTTTTTTTTGCTCAGGATTGCTTTGGCTATTCACAGTCTTTTGTCCTCCCATATGTACTTTAAGATAGTATTTTCCAATTCTGAGAAAAATGTCATTGAAATTTTGATGGAGATTCCATTGAATCTGTAGATCATTTTGGGTAGTATGTACATTTTCACAAAGTTAATTCTTCCAATCCGAGAGCATGGGATATCTTTCCATTTTCTTGTGTCCACTTTAATTTCTCTTAATAGTGGTTTGTAGTTCTCATTGTAGAGTTTTTTCACATCCTTGGTTAAATTTATTACTTGGTATTTTATTTTTTGGTGACTATTGTAAATGGGCTAGCTTTCTTGATTTCTATTTGTGCTAGTTCATTGTTGGAGTATAGAAATGCTATTGATTTTTGCGTGTTGATTTTGAATCCTGCATTCTTGCTGAACTCATTTATCAACTCTAAGAGTTTGTTTGCAGGGGCTTTAGGCTGTTCTATACATAGGATTATATCATCTGCAGTCAGGGAAAGTTTGAATTCATCTTTTCCAATCTGGACGCCCTTTATTTACTTCAATTCCCTGATTGCTCTGGTGAGTACTTCCAACACTATGTTGAATAGGAGTGGAGAGAGTGGGCATCCTTATCTTTTTCCTGTTCTTAAGGGAAAACCTTTCAAATTTTCCCCATTCAAGATGATATTGGCAGTGGGTTTGTCATATAGGGCTGTAATTGTGTTGATATACTTTCCTTCTATACACAATTTATAGAGAGTACTAATCAGGAATGAATGTTGAATTTTGTCAAATGCTTTTCCATCATCTATAGAGATGATCATATGGTATTTGTCAGTGATTTTATTGATGTGATGTATCACATTTACTGATTTGCATATGTTGAGCCAACCTAGCATCCCTGGGATGAATCCCACTTGATCATGGTGTATATTCTTACAATTGTGTTGCTGTATTCTTTCTTTTATTTTTTTTAGGTTTAATATATTTTGTCAATATACAACGTGGTTGATTATTGTGGCCCATTACTGAAACCTCCATCCCTTCTTCCTCTCCCTGCCCCCTCCCAACAACCTCATATTTGTTCGCTTCTCATATCAACTTCAAGGAACTGTAATTGTTATGTTTTCTTCCCTCCCCTCCAGATTGTTTGTGTATTTATTTATTTATTTTTACCTCCCACAAATAAGTGAGTACATGTGATATTTCTTATTCTGTGCCTAACTTGTTTGACTTAATATAATTTTTTCTACGTCCATCCATGTTGTTGCAAATGTCAGTATTTCATTCTTTTTTATAGCAGAGTAGTATTCCATTGTGTAGATATAACACATTTTCTGTATCCACTCATCTGATGATGGACATTTGGGCTGTTTCCAACTCTTAGCTATTGTAAAGAGTGCTGCAATGAACATTGGAGTACAGGTATACCTTCAACTTGATGATTTCCATACCTCTGGGTATATTGCCAGCAGTGGGATAGTTGGGTCATATGGTAGATCTATCTGCAATTGTTGGAGGAACCTGCATACTATTTTCCATAGAGGCTGCACCATTTTGCAGTCCCATAAAAAATGTATGAGAGTTCCTTTTTCTCTACATCCTGGACAGCACTGATAATTCACTGTCTTTTGGATATTAGCCATACTAACTGGGGTGAGATGGTATCTCAGTGTAGTTTTGATTTGCATTTCCTGAATGCTGACTGATGTTGAACATTTTTTCATGTGTCAGTTGGTCATTCATATATTTCTTTTTGAGAAATGCTTATTTAGCTCTTTTGCACATATTTTAATTTGGTTACTTGTTTTTTTGTTGTAAAGTTTTTTCAGTTCCTTGTATATTCTGAAAATTAATCCTTTGCCAGATGTATATTTTGCAAATATTTGCTTTGGGGGTCATATTCATGAAGTCTGTACACAATCCTTCTTCCTGAAGTGTTTCTCCTGTGTTTTCTTTAAGAAGTTTTATTGTTTCAAGATGTATATTTAATTCTTTAATTATTATTGAGTTGATTTTAGTACATGGTGAGAGGTATGGTTCTAGTTTCATTCTCCTGCATATGGATATCCAGTTATCCCAGTACTATTTGCTGAAGAGGCAGTCTCTTCCCCACTGTATAGGCTTGGTGCCTTTGTCAAAGATCAGAAGGCTGTAGGAGTGTAGGTTGATTTCTGGATTCTCTATTCTATTCCATTGATCAGCGTGTCTGCTTTTATGCCAATATGCTGTTTTAGTTATTATAGCTTTGTAGTATATTTTAAAGTCAGGTAGTGTTATGCCTCCAGCTTTACTTATTTATTTATTTATTTTTTGCTTAGAATTGCTTTTGCTATGTGCGGTCTTTTGTTATTCCATATAAAGGTCTGGATAGTTTTTTCCATTTCTGAGAATAATGTCACTGGAATTTTGACAAGGATTGCATCGAATTTGTATATCACTTTATGTAGTATGGACATTCTCAGAATGTTGATTCTTCCAATCCAAGAGCATGGGATATCTTTTCCATCTTCTTGTGTCCTCATTAATTTCTCTCAGCAGTGGTTTGTAGTTCTCATTATAGAGATTTTTCGCATCCTTGGTTAACTCTATTCCTAAGTATTTTAGTTTTTTGTGGGTATTTTAAATGGACAAGCTATCTTGATTTCTTTTTCTGCATGTTCATTATTGGAGAATAGAAATTCTACTGATTTTTGTGTGTTGCCTCTGTATCCTGCAACTTTGCTAAAGTCATTTACAACCCCAAGAGGAGTTTTTTGGGGGCTTTAGGCTGTTCAATGTATAGGATCATGTCATCTGCATAGAGGGACAGTTTTTCTTTTCCAATGTGGATACCCTTTATTTCCTTCTCTTCTATGATTTCTCTGGCTAGTACTTTCAACACTATGTTGAAAAGGAGTGGTGAGAGTGGGCATCCTTGTCTATTTCCTGTTCTTAAAGGAAAAGCTTTCAGCTTCTCCCCATTCAGGATGATATTGGCAGCAGGTTTATCATGTATAGCTTTAATTATGTAGAGATACTTTCCATCTACAGATACCTTGCAGAGAGTCTTTATCAGTAATGATTGTTGAATTTATTCAAATGCTTTTTCAGCATCTATAGAGATGATCATATGGTCCATGTGTTTGACTTTATTGATATGATGTACCATATATATTGATTTGCATATGTTGACCCAACCTTGCGTCCCTGGGATTAATCCCACTTGATCATGGTATATAATTTTGTGTATGTATTGCTGTATTCTGTTAGCTAGTATTTTATTGAGGATTTTTATGTCTATATTCATCAAGGATATTGGCCTGTAGTTTTCTTTTTTAGTTGTATCTTTACCTGGTTTTAGTATCAAGGTGATATTTGCTTCATAGAATGAATTTGGGAGAATTGCCTCTGTTTGAATCTTTTGGAATAGTTTGTAGAGAATTCATGTCAATTCTTCTTTGAATGTTTGGTAGAATTCTGCTGTGAATCCATCTGGTCCTGGGATTTTTTGTTGGGAGCTTTCTGATAACTGATTCAATCTCTTTTATTGTTATTGGTCTGTTCAGATTTTCTACATCATCTTGGCTCAGTTCGGTAGTTTGTGTGTGTCAGGAAATTTATCTGTTTCCTCTAGATTTTCAAATTTGTTGGCATATAGTTGGTTAAAGTAGTCTCTAATGATTCCTTGTATTTCAGAGGTATCTATTGTTATATCACCTTTTTCACTTCTATTTTTTTTTTTAATTTGGGTCTTCTCTCTCCTTTTTTTAGTTAGCTGTGCTAATGGTTTGTCAATTTTATTTATCTTTTCAAAAAACCAACTTTTTGATTCATTTATCTTTTGTATCATTTTTTGGGTTTCAATTTCATTAAGTTCTCCTCTGATCTTAATGATTTCTTCTTGTCTGCTAACTTTGGGTTTGGATTGTTCTTGTTTTTCTAGTTCTTTAAGGTGAAGTATTAGATTGTTCACTTGCCATCTTTCCATTCTTTGTAAGTAAGCATTTAATGTGATAAATTTTCCCCTTAGTACTGCTTTGGCAGTATCCCGCAGGTTTTGGTATGATAGATCATTGTTTTAATTAGTTTTAATAAATTTTTTGATTCCCTGTTTGAATTCTTCTTGGACCTATATGTCATTAAGTAGAATTCTGTTTATTTCCCATGTGTTTGTTTAGTTTCCAGAATTTCATTTTTTATTGATTTCTAATTTTAATACATTTTGGTCTGATAAAATACATGGGATAATTCTAATTTTTAGAATTTGTTGAGACTTGATTTGTGACCTAACATTTGATCTATCCTGGAGAATGATCCATATGCTGATGAGAAGAATGAATATTCTGAGGTTGTTGGATGGAATGTTCTGTAGATATCTGCCAAGTCCAATTGGTCTAGAGTGTTGTTTAGATCTTTTGTTTCTCTGCTGTTTGTCCTATATTGATAGTGGGGTGTTCAGATGCCCTGCTATTCTGGTATTAGTGTTTATTTCCTTCTTTAAGTCTAATAGAGTTTGCTTTGTAAATTTGCCTGCTCCGACATTGGGTGCATATGTATTTAGGATTATTATGTCTTCTTGATGGATCAATCCTTTTATCATTATGTAGTGGCTCTCATTATCTCTTTTAATGGTTTTTAGTTTAAAGTCTATTTTTTCAGATATAAAAATAGCTACTCTAGCTCATTTTTCATTTCTGTTTGCATGGTAAATCTTTTCCCATTCTTTCACTCAGTCTATGTGAGTCTTTATAGGTGAGGTGGGTCTCTTGAAGGCAGCATATAGTTGGGTCCTCCATTTTAATTCAGTCAGCCGGTCTGTGTCTTTTCATTGGGGAATTTATTCCTTCTACATTGAGAGTTGTTATTGAAAAGTGTTGATTTACTCCTAGCATTTTATTGATTTTTGTTTGGATGTCTTAAGTTTCTTTTGTTCTTTTCTTTCTGATTTACTGTTTGTCTTCTGTATTTGTTGGTTTCTTGGGTTGTGTATAATCATTTTTTTCTCTTCATTGTTGGCATTTTTATTTTACTAGTGGGTTTTCACTTTTCTTCAGTTTTTATGGCAGTGGTAGTTATTTTTCAGGTACCAAAGCCAGTATTCTCTTTATAATTTCTTGTAATGGTTTTCATTTGGTAGTGAACTACTGCAGTTTTTGTCTGTCTGAGAAATATACTATTTGCCCTTCATTTCAGAAGGATAGCCTTCCAGGGTAGAGTATTCTTGACTGTCAATCTCTGTTTTTTTTAGTATTTTCAATGTATCATCCGATTCCTTTCTGGATTTTAGGGTTTGTAATAAAAAGTCTGATGTTAGTCTAATTGGGGCTTCCTTATAAGTGATTTGACACTTCTTGCAGCTTTTAAGATTCTCTCTTTGTCTTTGAGTTTTACCAATTTGACTATAGTATATCTTGGAGAAGCCCTTTGTGGGTTGAATACACTTGGCGATCTTTGAGCTTCTTGAATCTGATGATCTCTGTCTTTTCCTATACCTGGGAAGTTTTCTGCCACTATTTTGTTGAATATGTTTTCAATGGAATCTCCATTTTTCTACCCTTCTGGAATACCCATGACTTGGATATTTGAGTGGTTAAGGTTGTCTGATATTTCTCTTAGATTTTCTTCAATGCCTTTAACTCTTTTTTTTTTTTCTTTTTGTCTGCCTGTGTTATTTCAAACAGCCCATCTTCAAGGCCAGAAGTTCTCTTTTCTGCTTCTGCAAGCCTGCTGGTTAAACTCTCTGTTGTGTTTTTATTTTGTTGAATGAATTCTTCAGCTCAGTAAGCTCTGCTACATTCTTTGTCAGGGCATTGATATCTTTGTACATTTCTTCTTTCAGTTCCTGTATACTTTTCCTCATTTCGTTGTGTTGTCTAGCTGAGTTTTCTCATATCTCATTTCATTTCTCTAGAATTATCACTCGAAATTCCTTGTCAGAATTTTCAAGGGCTTCTTGTTCTCTGGGATGTGGAGCTTGAGAGTTATTTCCCTTTGGTGGTGTACTTTCTTGATTTCTCATATTTGTTGTATCTTTCCTTTGATGTTTAGTCATTGTGGCAATCGATTTCAAAGTCCACTGGTTTGACACTATTGTCTGGCTGGGATGCTGCTGGGGCTGCCAATTTGGCATGGCTGCCTCAGTGTCTGCTTGGTTACCCACTGGCGCCTGAGGCATATAGTCACCTTGTGTCTTGGGCTTCTCCAGGGGGGCACCTTTCTGGTTGGCATGCACTCATCCGGGATGGGGATGGGATCTGGTGGTGGTGAGGCCTTCCTGCTAGGTTGTGTGCTGGTGCCATGGGGTGCATGGTCTCCATGGCACTTGGGCTTCTCCATGGGTGTGTCTCTTTGGTTGGTGCACAGCTGGCTGGTCTGGGGTTGAGGTCTCGTAGTAATGAGGCCTACCTGCTCAGTCATGTCCTGGCATGGTGGGGTGCATGGTCTCCACAGATCTCGGGCCTCTCTAGTGGGGCACGTCTCTGGTCAGTACACACTCGGCCAGGCTGGGGATGGGGTCTGGTGGTGGCAAGGCCTATCTTTTCTGTTGTGTGCTGGCACCGTTGGGTGCATGGTCTCTGTGGGACTATGGCTTTTCCAGCAGGGCACCTCCTCCAGGTTTTTAATAAGAGTTTGTCTCCCTGCTCGAATGGGTGCAAAGTCTCATCAGGTGGAACAGGGAACCTGGTCTGCCATGTCACTCCCCTCTCAGGTCTACTCAGTCCTCCATTCCTGGTGCTCCTGCTGCTGCTGCATCACAAGTCCAGCTGTGAGCTATGAGTTCTGGATAACACATAGAAAGAAATGACACAAAATCAGTACTTGGAAAGCACAGTAGAAAATGATTTTATAATTGCTGTAAGGCAGCATGCTGAGATCTCACTGTGTTGCTGTATTCTATTAGCTAGTATTTTATTGAGGATTTTTGCATCAATATTCATCAAAGATATTGGCCTACAGTTTTCTTTTTTTGTTTTATCTTTGTTTGGTTTTGGTATGATATTTTCAGGATGATGTTTGCCACACAGAATGAGTTTGGGAGAATGGTCTCTGGTTCAGTTTTTTGGAATAGTTTGTGAAGAACGATATTAATTCTTCTTTATAGGTTTGGTAGAATTCCACAGTGAGGCCATCCAGTCCTGGGCTTTTCTTTGTTGGGAGACTGCTGATAACAGCTTCAGTCTCTGATTGTTATTGGTGTGTTCAGATTTTTTATGTCTTCTTGGGTCAGTCTTGGTAGTTTGTATGTGTCTAAAAGTTTACCCATTCCTCCAGACTTTCAAATTTGTTGGTTATTGTTGTTTATAGTAGTTCCTAATGATTCTTTGTATTTCTGAGGTATTGTTTGTAATATAACCTTTTTCATTTCTAAATTTTGTTATTTGTGTCTTCTCTCTTCTTTTTTTAGTTAACCTTGCTAATGGTTTGCCAACTTTATTTATCTTTTCAGAAACCAACTTTTTGTTTCATTGATTTATTGTATTGTTTCATTGATTTGTTGTATAGTTTTCTGGGTTTCTATTTCATTTAGTTCTCCTCTGATGTCAATTATTTCTTTCTCTCTACTAACTTTGGTTTCATATTGTTCTTGCTTTTCAATTTTTAAAGGTGAAGTGTTAGGTTGTTTACTTGCCATCTTTCTATGCTTATGAGGTGTGCATTTAATGCAATAAATTTCCCCCTTAATACTGCTTTTGCAGTGTCCCACAG